>NW_009208582.1:31071-38134 GCF_000690835.1 Fulmarus glacialis
TGAAAATTATTGTAAAATGTCACCTGATTTACTAAAAAAAAGGGGTACTTGGCAAATGAAAATAAAGTAATATTTTTACATGAAGAAACAGATAGTTTGCTTCATCTTGTACTTTTGAGGAAGAGTCCAGAGTAATATAAATGGCTTTCTGTGCATCAGTTTTAGGTGAACACAATGGTATGCACAGATTCATAGAGAAAAAGGTCAGAAGATCTATTTTGACTGTATAGTACAAACTCCTGAACCGAGTTCAAGGCTGCATATTTGTTTTTCATTAGAATCATTAAGGTTGGAAAAGACCTCTAAGATCATCGAGTCCAACCGTTAATCCAACACCACCATGCCCACTAAACCATGTCCCTAAGCGCCTCATCTACACGTCTTTTAAATACTTCCAGGGATGGTGACTCTACCACTTCCCTGGGCAGCCTGTTCCAAGGCCTGACCACTCTTTCAGTAAAGACATTTTTCCTAATGTCCAATCTAAACCTCCCTTGGCGCAACTTGAGGCCATTTCTTCTCGTCCTTATCGCTAGTTACTTGGGAGAAGAGACCAACATCCACCTCGCTACAACCTCCTTTCAGGTAGTTGTAGAGAGCAATAAAGTCTCCTCTCAGCCTCCTCTTCTCCAGACTAAACAGCCCCAGTTCCCTCAGCCGCTCCTCAGAAGACTTGTTCTCCAGACCCTTCACCAGCTTTGTTGCCCTTCTCTGGACCCGCTCCAGCACCTCAATGTCCTTCCTGTAGTGAGGGGCCCAAAACTGAACACAGTATTCGAGGTGCGGCCTCATCAGTGCCGAGTACAGGGGCATTTTGTTTTCTTCTTTGCTTTTACATACATGGTTTTCAGAGATTTTTACTATTTTACACACGATTTTATTTTAGGATCATTTCCTCATGATAGAAAATGATATTAACTGAAAAAAAACTATATAAGGTCATCAAAACTGTGCTTTGGTGGATTTAGCTTTTCTTGTTCTTTTCTTTCCATTCATGACTGTGTTCACTCCCCCTTGATTCACCAAGCGTAAGAGCAAATTTTGCAATCTAATACTTCTAGGTAACATAATATGTTAGTTGTAAAAAAATATTATTAAAAAAAAAAACCAAAACTGTTTTGCTTTCTTGCACTATCCAGTGGAAAGCCAATTTCCAGATCTAGGGATGAATAACTAAAAATCAGTTTCTTGGTTCAACTAGTTCATTTATTTTTCTCTGCTGAGATTTCCAGGTGATAGTTTGTTATAATATAATAACTGTAATAATAAATTGTTTGCTATATAATGGTGTTTTATCTGATTGTTTAACAGCTAATTGGATGCTATGCCACACTTAAAGAATACAGGTCCCCGAATATCTCCGTAGTGCTCTGGAGATATAGTCCATATTTCCCATACTGGTCATAATTCAAAACCAGAATTACTACCTAAATGGGGAAACTTCTAAAATATGTATTTCTTAAATCAAAGAGAAAACCTGGTTTAGTTTTGACTACATCTAACTCTAAAATGTCACTCACATCAAAATGCCCCTGCTTCTTGTTAAGTTTAATAAGTACTTTACGAATGCCTCTAGCTCCTACAAGGCTGAATGGCTGGTACATAGAAAGTGAGTATGATCTTTCATATTTATAAAGTGCTTCAAAACAGGAGAGAGGTATTGAACAATTACCTTGGTTACAAGTTCAATTATTACCATCCAAACCAACAGTTCAAACTAAAAATCCAATTATTAATGAATTATTAATGAGTATCTATGCAGTATGCAGGCTAACAATAAATTAAAATAATAATAATAACATTGAAACCTAAGCTATTATTGTAAATGTCCTGAAATCCCACATGCCTGATGCAGAAGTCAGAAGAACCAAATTCTCAATTAGAAAAGGCTTAACAATAGATGGAAAGCTGACATTAAAGTGGAAAATGTCATGAGTTATCATCCATTCCCCTGCTCTACCTCTTGAAAAACAAAAATAAAAACAAGCAAAAAAACCCCACAACACCACAGCAACAAAAGCCACCTCTAAACCCAAAGGAAACATCAAGTAATCTGGAAATCATGAAGGTAAAAAATACCATTTGAAGGTGGAAAATCCACTGGAGATAGTTTAGGCAAGTCAGTGGTAGTAACAGAGGAGGGCGCAACTGGACACATTTAGATTATAGGCAGATTATGGTCAGAAGAGGCTGAGGCATACTAGCCCTACATACAAGCCAATATCTTCTATTGGTTGGGCTACGATACCTGACAATTCCTACTCTGAGTTCTAGTTAAACATTAGAAAGAATCTCTTTATGCTGAGGATGATCAAGCATACGAAGAGATTTCTTAGAAAGGTTGTGGTTTTCCATCCTTGGAGGTATTCAAATGCCGACTTGGCACAGCACTGAGCAACCTGCTCTAACTGACCTTGCCCTGAGCGAGGGAGTTAAACTAGATATCTCAGGAGGTCCTTTCAAACCTCAACCAGTCTGTCATTCCGTGCAGTTTTAAGGCCTTTCCAAGGAAAGAGACTGTGGCTGCTGGAGTCCCTGCCTTCACAAAAGGCTGCATTATAATGTACTGGTTCTGGCTAAGATAGAGTTATTTTTCTTCATAGCAGCCCATATGGTGCTAAGTTTTGGATTTGCGATCAAAACAGTGTTGATGATAACATGGGGATGTTTTAGTATTGCTGAACAGTGCTTACACAGTGCCAAGGCCTTTTCTGCAACATAAGCAAAGGTTTTCTGGATCTTTCATTTAAAATAGACAAATTCCACAGAAGTCACATTTTAGGTTCTTAAGGTGTCTTTTGGGATCTCATCGTAAATTGTTACTAGTTAGTCATTCACTTTTACTTTTCTCTACACATTATCAGGGTTACAGGCCCCTCACTACAAGAAGGACATTGAGGTGCTGGAGCGTGTCCAGAGAAGGGCAACGAAGCTGGTGAAGGGTCTAGAGAACAAGTCTTATGAGGAACGGCTGAGGGAACTGGGACTGTTTAGCCTGGAGAAGAGGAGGCTGAGGGGAGACCTCATCGCGCTCTACAACTACCTGAAAGGAGGTTGTAGCGAGGTGGGGGTTGGTCTCTTCTCCCAAGTAACTAGCGATAAGGACGAGAAGAAATGGCCTCAAGTTGCGCCAAGGGAGGTTTAGACTGGACATTAGGAAAAATGTCTTTACTGAAAGAGTGGTCAGGCCTTGGAACAGGCTGCCCAGGGAAGTGGTAGAGTCACCATCCCTGGAAGTATTTAAAAGACGTGTAGATGAGGCACTTAGGGACATGGTTTAGTGGGCATGGTGGTGTTGGGTTGACGGTTGGACTTGATGATCTTAGAGGTCTTTTCCAACCTTTATGATTCTATGATTCTATGATTCTATTCATGACGTTTAATGCTTTTGGAGCATTAGAAAGATAGCAATGTCTGTTCTTCTGTCTCTACCATCCAAATCCTTTTGAAAGGATTTCCACACATAATTTATGTCTTCAGAATAGAAAACATAAAACAGACTCTTTGGTGTCTGAAAGAACTCTGAGGCACATATTTATGTTCCAAAGCAGAAAAAAGAAAAAAGAAAGGAAAAAAAAAAAAAAATATCAAGTCTGAAGTTTTGGAACATTGCATATGTTTACTATATATATAAAATATTGATTTATTTTTGAAAACTAGTACCATGACTAAAAGAGTCCTCTATCTACTGTGCCCTTTATAGGACAGATTACTATGAAAGATCTCTAAATAGACCAAAACTTGTATTTAGATAATATCCATTGTTAGAACTTAGAATCATTAAGTTTGGAAAAGACTTCTAAGATCATCGAGTCCAGATGTCCCTCCAGTATACTCTCTGGACCACAATAAAGTGAATGTGACATGATTGTGTGAAATATCATATAATGTTGAACCACAGTTTTCTTAATATTTTTCATGACAAAAGATAGATATATTTAAAAGATAAAATTGGTACTTTTATCCGTGAATAACAAACGTCACTTAGAAGACACCTTCTCATCTAGTTGTAGTAGTCAACTCTATAACAAGTTAGTCAACTCTATAACAAGTGATCCAAAAAACATCCCCTGTTTGGATATCAGAGATGTTGAAATGCAGGACAGAAAAAAGAAGAAAAAAAAGGTTTTTTTTCATTTTAAATAAATTTTTAACAAGTCTTCCTCTGTAATTGTGTATTAAAATATAAAGTATAAAATATAAAGTATAAAATATAAAATATAAAATAAATATAAAATATAAATATGAAATATAATATATACCCAGAAGCACTTCAAAGTATTTTTCAATTAATTAATTTATAACTAGATAGCACACTATGATTTATAGACAAAAATACAATTGTTATGTAACAGTTCAACAGTTCAAATTATAGATAAAAGTTAAACTGTATGTTTGTGCATAACAGACATATAATATTTGGCTACACTACTAGTATACAAGAAATATACTATTACTACTACTCTGTTCTATCTTCTTCTAACAACATAAAAATGGCCTAAGTTGCATAAAACAACAAACAGTAGAAAACAAAACAGGCAATTTCATATTAACATTTGCAGGAAATAAATTATTCTGCTCTAATACTGATACTTACATGGGGAATAATTAATACTTTCAGTGAACTAGCAAGGTGTCTTACGGAAACTTAATTCATAACTGTATTAAAGCATTTAATTGGGTGCTTAATTGTTAAAATGAGTAGGTATTAATTAGACATGATAGATCTGAAACTGGACAAGAGACTTTCTTGGATTCCTAGAATAGCTAATGAGATTTTTGGTGTCAGAAAAGTGAAAGAAAGTTTAAAAAAGGGTATGCAGAAAATTAAGAATTACTAAGTGGTTCTGCACAAATGTAGGATGCCATTTCTCAGCAGCATAGACAAGAAACAGACAACAGGACACATAGAATTTAGATCTCGGCCAAATAAACTTTATTTTAAAAATATTAGTTGTTTTATTAGATTAGATACCTGTGTCAATTAAACTCTGAAGCTTGTTTAATTGTTGTTTTAACTATTAAAGGAGGGAAATCTTAAGAAGCTTGGGTTTTGCAGGCAGGGTATGGAGACACTAGGTTGAAAAAGCTGTGGAATTTGTAACCGGAAGTTATGGGATCAGTACACCGTGAAAAAGGTGAGAAAGACTGGAACTAAGGTAGTCAACAGAAAATGCTAACACGACCACAAGGATTAAGTCCTACTCTAGAGGAAATTTCTCTCTCATCTTTCATGAGCACTCAGCTAACCTGAGCATGTAAACCAGACCATTTCGTTCTTGTAGGATTAGCTGGAGGAGCTTCCTTCTAATATCTGATCAACAAGTGATTAAAGCACTCAGTGATGATGTGGAGTGCATACATGCAAATTAAGTATTTAATGGGCTAAAGAGATGGATGGTAACTGTCTTCACTGGCTGTTCATCAGCACATTCACACACAGTATGTGACAGGTTTCTGTCAAAGCCACATGTTTGTAAACAAACCCGAACACCTTTCAAAGGATAAGCATAGATCAATCCATATTAAATCACAAACTACCTGGTGACCTAGGTGACCCCTAAGAAAGAGCAGATGTGGAGAGAGATCCCAGCTCGCAAAGAGGAATGAAAGGGACTGGAAATGGAAAGTCTTCTTCACAAATAAGTAGGTATTTGTAGAAATCCTTTAAAACTAGCTCTGAATTTGCAGACATCATAAAATGGAAACTGATAATATTTTTGGAGCGTATTAAGATTTTTTTTTCTTAGAATAAGTTATGAAATTGATGTTTTATTTGGAATATATAATGAACACCTAGAAATCATAGATGCTATTTTTTTTCACAATCACTTGTTATGATGGCATACTTTTTCATGAGTAACCTTTCCCTCACACCATAAAACTGGTCAATATTTTTTTTCTCTCCTTAATTGCGTATTTGAGCTCCACAAGAGCTCACTCAGTAAGCAGTTTAGAATTATCTTTCTGAATAGTCTGCTTTTAGTCTCCACTATCTCAAGTTTGAGGATATTAAAAAAAGAAAAAAAAAAAAAAAAAAAGAAAAGAGAAACATATATTTCACTCTTTTTTAATCTTCTTATGTTGTTTATATGTCTTGATACTGCAGGATGACTCCTGCAGTATGTGCAGGAATCAGCTGCAGGCACATCTAAGAGCAAACTTTCCAGAGTTTGCATATTAAGTTGCATATATTCCCATTGTATTGGGAAGAAATTAACTGGAGGAAATTTGAGGTTTTGGTTTTTTGCCACAAATCAGAAAACATCAGTGCTTTTACACTTGTGCTGCAGGAATTACCTTTGAGGGCAGCGTTTCACTGCTACAACAGTCAGTTGCACAGGACAGTACAACTTTTCTGCTACAAGTTAACCCAGAAACAGTAGACAAAGTACAAGATGGCTTTGGCTTTACCCCAGGGATGTATGAATTAGTATTGATATGGTACACATATTTCTACTCCTGCAGAATTGAGGAACTGAAAAAGGAACTCTGATCATTGGATTCACCTGTGATGTTTAGATTTGCTTTTAGATGTACAAAGGTACACACTGTGCCTTAACGCAGGTTAATTACTATGTCATGCTCTAGATGTGAGTTTTCTCCACCCTAATAAATTGAGAGGGATATGTCTGTCCCACGTATCCTGAGAATATGTTGCCAAGATTTTTCTTTATGATTCGGTGTTGCAACTTATTAGTACTGAAAAAGAGCTGTCCCCAGTATGACTATCAAAAGAATTGTAAGAAGATTTATACATAATATTTTGATAACTCCCCTGCCCTCCAACTGGATGCTAAAAATTACCAGTGAAGTTAACTTTTTTGCTTGTAAAGTTCTGACTTTGTGTATACATAAAATTGTCTAAAATTCAATGTTATTGGGATGTCACACCTGAGTTGTACATAAATCTGAATATTTTGTACAAAGTAAAACTTTTTCTAATCTGATTCCATGGGCTATGGACTCAGAGCAATCCTCCCCCTCTCAAGAAGATGCATATTTTGTTCTTTTTTTTTTTCTCCACAATCTTGGACCACAATTTGCTATATTGGGATAATTA
>NW_009208582.1:38165-52788 GCF_000690835.1 Fulmarus glacialis
TAGGGAAAGGCTAAGGCAGGAATGTCTTCAGCTGGAGTTGGTGTCAGAGAAGTTGTACTGTGAGGCTATATCTGAAGTTTTTAATGTTAAATATTTTTTGAGACTAATGTGCTTAGAAAAGAATCTGAAGGAACATAAGCAGTTCTGAAGTGCATTTCTAAGTATAGTTTTGACTTTTTTAAAAGAGAGAGGGAATGAGGAGTCTAATCTGAATTAAATTGTTAGCCTTCTTACAGAAAATATCGGTTGACTGAGCTGTAATAGTTCTTTTCAAGCTATATTCAATTATCTGTTAAAAACAGCTTGTACATGGCATGCATAACATAGTATTCTGATGATCACAGACCTAAAATGACTATGCTAAGTGGACCTCTTAAAGGATAAGACATGTTGTTTTTCAGAAAATAAATAAATGGTAGAGCCATCCCACACCTATAGAATGAGAATTGTGACTGTCCCCTGCTGAGAAAATCATCTGTCCTAAAAAGCAGAGAGGTAAAGAAATCTTGAGTGTAAGCAGAACAGAAATTTCTTATAAAGACAAAGCTTATTGCTGAAAGAGGCAATGTTAAAGTATATAAAGGTCTCCCGGTTATAACTGGTGGAAGTTCTTCCTTCCTAATGAACTATTTGAATCTTTAAGGAACATTTGACACCACCGATCATAATTTTATTTCAGTCTGATTACTGTCTATTGTGGGCATGGTGTTCACGGATGGCTGGGGATGGTCAGTCTCCTATTTCTCTTGTATAAAACATAGCACTCTTGGGTGACTGCTCTCATTTAGATTCAGGTATGAAGAGAAATATTTGTATATTATATAATAGTGCCTTACTTTTTTCTAGCATATTTTATTACTTTCACAGGGAGATGAAATGTAGGTTCTTTTTTTTTTTTCTTCCCCATGTTAACTAGCTGTGTAAGTTAATGCTAGCCAAAATGGGCAGGGGATGTGGTAGTCTAGATGCTATGATTTGTCTGTTCTCTTCTCTGTGTGTAGCTATAGCCCCTGCCTTGCAGCAGACTTTGTTCTTCCTGGGAGACCATATATGAGGCAACATGTGTTAAGGCTGCCTACAGGGTGGCTGTGACCGTGAGTTGTGACTGCTAATAAAATGTTCACTCTACTCTTATATCTAAGTTTTTTGTAGAAAAGATAAGTGGATTGCAGTAGCCCTATATAGGAAGCTACGATTTTTTTAAATGGAAAAAGAAGAAATCTGTTGTTTCAATCAAAACAAAATTAATGTAGTCTTTTTGAATAGTGTTTTTATTAGTAAGCAAACAAAAGATTTTGGAATGAAAAAAAAATCACAAGGCCAGGGAAGAAAAAACTGAAAGTGTGACATGGAATACATCAATCTGAATGTATGCAAGCAATCAAGCTAACGCTACTACTTTGAGAAGACTGAAAATCATAAACAATAGGATTTTTAAGTGATGAAAAAGTGAGCAGACTATAAATATTGGCACATCTCATAGGTCCTTCTTCTCATATTTTTTAAAATTATACTTTGGTGACCAATGCTAAGGTCTCCAGAGAAGTAACCTTACAAAAGTCTGAAGGGCTTCTGCGTCACTGCAAATATTTAGACAGTATCTTTGCACTTGAGGTATTCCAGACATTGCCCAATCCCAACAAGCTTTGAAAAATCTCATGCCACAACTGTTGTAGTAGGAAGGACTTCATTTTAACATTTCTGAGGTTGTTTCCCTGTCTTTATTTCCCTATGTGCCTCTTCCCATTCCCTGTTTTTTCCTTCTTCTCCATTCCCTTTCTCTCTTGGCTTCTGACCTAAGACTGAAATCAATTGTATCTTGCAGCATATGGCGCTAACACATTGAGATGAGACAGCTCATCCACCCCTGACCAAACTAAAGAGAACCAGGAAGAGAAAGGCCCCTGCCAAACTCATCCAGATGGTATCCCAGACCAGGGAAGCAGGCCAGGGCCCAGAGCTGCACCTATTATGCCAACCTGCCTACTCAAGGCTTGCAGATATAGCTGACCTACAGTGACCCCAGTGGAGAGTAAATAGAAAGTGCATTTTCTGAATCTTTCTCATTCTGTTTTTCTATTTTTTTCCTTTTTTAAAACAAAAAGAACTCTCAAAATGGCATGTCCATATTCAGTGGAGGAATTTTATCCTTCTAACAGTAGAAGAAAAGGGTTTAATAAAATAAGAGAAACTGAGGTCCATTCTCTGAAACAAACCAGGTGTTTCTTACAAACATTGTGTGTGTTCAATATCTACTCCATTTAAATACTTTTATTTATTTTATTTTATTTTATTTTATTTTATTTTTATTTTGTGCAAAGGCAGAATGAGTTAAAGCTTTTACTATGTTGGGTCCATTCAGCCCATCAAATAACAGTATATTCAGCAACTACTTCATCTGATTTTTTTTTTCCTAGTAGAGACGAGTAGGAGGTGAAGGTGGTAAAAACTGAGTGTCATTTTTTAGTATACGTGTTAGGAAATGATCTGAAAGATAATGGTTCTGAAGAGCTTGAGGGTTCACATTTGACCTGCTCATAGCTATTGGTTCAGGCCTTTCACAGTCATGTAGCTGTTGAAATTCAACAGTTATTCTCAGTTTCTGGTAGAGTCAGCATCTATTTTTCCACCTACCAATTTAATCATAGGTTTTCGGGAGTCTGGATCCATAAAGAGGCTTAAATATCACAATGCTGACTATTGAGGAAAACCTAACTTTTAACCTTCCTGCTAAACAGTGGAATCCACAGCCCCAAGTCAGATTTACAGGTTCTTCATCCAATACATAGAGAGAATTAAGCACATAAAAACTGGCATTACAGAAACTAGTATTCGCAGTAGGAGACTGCTTAATCCACCTGTTGCAAAATATGAAAGCCAACACATTATATATATGTGTCCTTACTCCTTTCAGAATTAGGTATCTTCCTTACCTCAGACATTTATCTGTGAATTTCATCTTAGATTAGTACATGCATAATTGGTCTTACCTTCATTTGAGATCAAATCTGAGAAAGAGGAAAAAGAGGATGGGTGGAAAAGTGGATCTTTTTTGGTGGTTAGAGAAATTTAATGGCTAGAGACTTGGTTGCAAGGTACATGTAGTCTAAATCAGCTTCTTATTTGCTTCAGTCAGATCTCATACCAGGACTCATCTCTTTCTTACTCAAAGGACCAGTTATGAAAGTATTATGTGATGACATTCTAACACGCTGAAGTTGTGCTAATACATAAAATAGTTTATCATGTCACTGGGAGAGTAGCAAGACTTATCTGGTGACCAGGACACTCTCTTATGAATCCGAAGTTCTACTACCTGCTCCAACAAACAGTTGCTAATTTTATACACTATAGCATGACTTCAAAAGGACATTTCCAAAAGGACTGAAGTTCAAATAAACTTAGTTCTTCAAAGGAAGAGAAAATCCTAGGATAACCAAGAAGAATGAAGTGAAAGGTGGGAGGTGGACTCTTGAGTGAGCTATGAACTATGAACTACATGAACTATGGAAATTTCAATGAAATGTTACAGTAAACAGTTTTTTAAAAGAGATATTGGTCTTTGCAGATATGTAAGATGAAAAGGTCAGAGTATTGAAGTACCTTTTACAGAACAGAGGATGAAGACAGACATAATTGTTACTAGAGATGTGTGTCTATTATTAATGAGAAAGTGTAGAGAGAAACATGGCACAGAGCACGTGCCTCATTCAATCATTACAAGACAACGGGCAACTATCGATGGGCCCTTAAGTAAGTACAACCAATTTGATATAAGATTAATTAAAGTAACTGAACAGTCAAGAATTAAATAATTCTCACATTCCAATGTTTCAGGGGCTCTTAAAAGAGAAAGAAAGAGACATTATAAAAAACTTGAGGAAAACTTTGGTAGATCACCTAGGAAAACATTGCTATACCCATTCCATTCCTTTCTCATTAGTCACCTAATTTAGTTATCCCTGAATAAGCCCTGAATAAGAGACAACATTTAGTATCAAACACAAAGGAACCAGTTTGTGACTCAGAGGCCTACAACTTGCCTTATGGTGTCTTGTTTGTTTCAAAAGAATTTCAGTGCCTTTAAATTGTCATTTTAGAGCTTAAGACATGTAAGAAAGAGAATGAAGGGAGTAAAATCTGTCTGCCAGAGTCTGCCTAGCATTACTACAAAGAGGGATTCAAGTGTAGTCCTGAATAGCCCCACTCAAAATAATGATCTTCTAAAAACAGCCATTGTTAAAGGCCACAGTGAGGACACTCATGATCACAGCTTGTGGCACTTGTAGAGAAAAGTGGACGCATTGTTAGGCTGCAAATATATATGCATGATAATTCAAATGCAAGACACTGTTCTTCGATTGACCCAGGGTACATGTATCCTTCACTAGGATGAATGTCTATGACAGCTTAACCTGGGTCTTCCTCTTGCCTTGGGCAAAATACTTACCTTCTATAATTATGTCTCTACTTAGGAACATGAGCAGAGACACAGTTCATCTCTAAAATAAAGTTTACTTTTTGCTGACAACAGGACTACCTCTAGTTAACTCCTCTCAGGGAGGTCCCTCAGTTTTAACAAGATGGAAGATGGACAGAATAGAATCATAGGATCATAGAATCATTAAGGTTGGAAAAGACCTCTAAGATCGAGTCCAACCGCCAACCCAACACCACCATGCCCACTAAACCATGTCCCTAAGCGCCTCATCTACACGTCTTTTAAATACTTCCAGGATTGGTGACTCTACCACTTCCCTGGGCAGCCTGTTCCAAGGCCTGACCACTCTTTCAGTAAAGAAGTTTTTCCTAATGTCCAGTCTAAACTTCCCTTGGCACAACTTGAGGCCAATATCTATCAACATTTTAGTGTGAGATTACCTACAGAGATTTTCTAGCCTTGCAACAGGTTTTTTCCATAAAAAAAAGAAGGCTGGCATTTACACTGGAGGCCTGCCATTCAAACTTAGCTGACAGTTAATGAGACAACTCCATTTTTCTCATTTAGAACAACTGTGTGATATTTTCCATGTCTGCTGAGACAACCCAGCCCATCCTCAGTCTTAAACTCTCTTCTAGGCTTTCTTTGATTTTTCCACATCTCCTAATATTTTTCCACTACCAATATATTCCCCTTTGAAAATCAGGCTTATGCCATCCAGTTTCTCTATTTGTTTCTTGTGTTCTAGAAGGATGATTAAAACAAGCAAGAAAACAGAAACAAGGTTATCCACTTTTTTTTCTGCTAGAGAATAAACTGGATTACTTCTTTTCCATGTAGTGTACAAGTTGTGAGAGGAGATGGGACCTTTCTTAATGAAGGCACATCTGCTTCACCATTGATTGAATGACCTAATGAGATTACTGTTGGAGCCTATTCTTTCCTTAAAAATTAGTTTGCCCAGACTGATAGAAGTATAGAGCAGCTTTCCAGTTCTGTGATCTATTGCAGATGTCTCAGTCTTCCCTATGGACAAAACACAAACACAAATCCATGTAGTGTTATCGTGATTCAATGTCGTGCATGTAATGAAGTTCTAAGAGAACATCTACAGCTACAAATACATGTACACTCCTACACATCTAATGTACGCTTCCATACATCTCAGATGTTTGTATCTACAGTTTTTCTTTAATTAGAATTTAACTTGCCTCTACTGCAGTGATACCAGTAAGCTGGTAGACATACAATCGACCATGTTATATTGATACTCACAGTTCTTTAACATACCTCTCAGGTTCTTGTATCTGAAACCAAGCAGGAATATTTTTTAAACCATACAGGAATGGTTTTTTGGCAATTACATAATGTCTTGCATCTAGTTCTAAAAAATAATAATATTAAAGCTATTAATGTGGATGTTGCAGCTGCCAGAGTCTCTATAGAACAAAATATTTGTAAGTTGTCTGAATCATTACTTAATAAATTTCAGTTTCTGTTGTCTGGAGCATCTGCACAGCCACACTACCTTTTTGTTAAAAAAAGGGTTTTCAAGAACTTGAGCTTTGCTCAAGACAAAAATAAACAATTTGTCATTGCTGCTTTAAAGCTGTTAAGATCATTATAATCAGTAGTGCACTCTGATGCCAGAAAGGACCTTATCCTTTTATATGATTCTTCACACTATGAGGCTGGTGCAGTACTATTACAGAGTACAAAGATAACTGCTGAACAAATGATTAGTTTTATGTCCAGAACCATCTCCAGCAGAGAAGGCGTATATTTCACTTGCTAACAAAAGTTGGATGAAGTTGTCTGGAGAGAAAAATGGTTCATTATTGCTTATTTAACTTCCACTACACTGTACGTACAGGTCAGAAAACTCTCCAGATTCTTTATGCAATGGGTGTAAAAAGATCCATCTTATGTCAAAACAGGTCATTACAATTTTGTTTGACTGTTACTTTTACAAATAGACGCACACCAATGCACAGAAGAACATTTTATTGTAACAAATAAGTTACAAGTGAAGAACTGTCGGAATGAAGATTTCTTGGTTAGATGTTGAATCGCTGAGTGCTGCTTTGACCAATAAGCCATAACTCTTAGGCTAATCAGTTACTGGACGGTTTGGGGGGCAAATATGGTCCATCTATCATACCACCTCACTGGTGAATTCAGGTCTAACTGATAGTGACTGAAGTTCAGGCCTTGTGTGTCTGACAGAGGAAATGCAGAGATATGTCACTAGGTAGCAGAAAACAGAATGGGACTCCTTTTAGTGGACCTGTGAATCTTATTCCTGAGAACAGAGTTGTCTGGAATTAAATGTATTTCAGGAGTGCCTCTTTGCTTCAATTTAGTCAGAAGGGAAGATGGTGCCTGAGTTTCACTGGGATGGTGCACTGAGACTTTTCAGCTTTAAAGCTGTCATGCTGTGGGAGCCTGCAGAGGCTCTAGAGATAAAGCTATGTAAGTCTGACATTTCTGAATACAGTCCTTAATGATCACACTAGATCTCTCTGAAGTCATTTGTGATCTGAAAGCTGAAAAAAACCTGTTAAGAGAAAAGGTAAAAAGCTGTAATGAAGATAAGAGGCACCCAACAGTTCACATTCTGCATTTCTTGCAAGAAAGTTGTTGTCTGTGATCCCAAAGACCTGAATGTTGTGCCAGTTTATCTGAATAATTTTACAGGCAAAATAACAGAGCTAGGTTTGCCAATTTAAATTCCATCTTACATTCCATTATCTTCTCAATATACAGACAAACACCAAGATGAAGGGCAGTTATCTTGTGAATCCTATTTTGTGAATACACTGTTTGGACTGCAGCTGCCTCTTTACCTGGAAAAGAGCAAAGAAAAGAAGACAGGAGAAATGGAAAAATAATGCTTGCATCTCCATTTCTAAAGCATTTCTAAAAGACAGAATTAGGGCAAAGACATGGGTAAAAAGTATTTATGCTCACTGTAGCTGTGATACAAGAGAATAGTTCCTTGGATATCCAAATGAAATGAAAAACAATTTGAACAAGGAATTCGAGGGGGGAGGGGTGTTTTATAAAATGACTGAAAAAAGAATACGGGAGTAGCAGGTCTTAACTAAATGATTCATGGTGAATATTAAACTCTTGCTGTAACCTCTATCAGCTGGTGAATCATTTGTGGCAGATTTTTGCACACATTGTTTCTTTCAAAAATGGAAAGTATTATGTCAGGAAAAGCATCTGAATAATATTACTCATGATTATATTTGCTTCTCTTCAGTTTATGTATTTGTTATTGTTTTCTTACCCTATGCTTTTTTAAAGTACTGTGCTGAGACAAATGGGTACGTTTTCCTTTTAAGTATGTTTTTCCTCCTCAAAGACTTGTTTTGTTTTGTCTGCCTGAGAGCAGCAAAAGAAACAACTTGTATTTGAGCACAGAGCAACAATAAAACCATTGTACTGTTAGATGTGGTATTCTTCGAGGAGATGATGCTACTGCATGTTTGTGATATTTGGGACCGTACCCTAGAGAAAGGCCGTTCAGATTTTTTAGATCAAAATAAGAATAACATTGCAAAAATTAAAATTGAAAAAAGGGGATCATCTGAGACAGAGATGTACTAAAAGTATGCATGCTATATGTCTTAATGATACTAAAAGGACAATGTTTCAAAGAAATGTTGATCTAACAATATATTTTTAAATGCCATATCACTATCTCAGCAGCAGCATCAGTGAGATTTACTTCATATCATCTCTTTTAGATGTGAGATTTAGCTTCACTGTTTAGTAAAGAGGAAACCTAACTTTTCCATCCCATGTCTCCATACGTACCTGCAACTCTCTGTGGGCTTCCTTCTATATTGTAACCACTGAAAATGTCACTTCACTGCTTGCTGATTTCTATACAGGCTATGTGGAGGATTCAACAAAACAACATCAACATTTTGGTTCAGAGCAGTTCTGAAGTGAGTTCCCTGGTCATACCACAAAAAGCATGTTTGTTTGATACACACAAAGGGTATTTTTAGCAAGTGCAACCAAGATTCCTTCTGGAGGAAAGTAAACTGAGATCTCCATTCGAGTTACTTACCTTATGTGCACCACAGATTCATAAGGATCTGAACCAACTGCTCCACACTGCCATGAGTTTCTTCAACACACGTGTCCCATTAGAAGTATATGTACTTTCACATATGCTATTGCACACTACCTCTCAGCTCTTTGACTAATGCAGCTTATTCATTCATCCACACTTCCCTTGACTCAAATTCACTTTTGTCTTCTTCTTCCATTTGCAGTTCACTAATATCTTGCATATTCTGTCTCCCTCTTTCTTATTATTACCCCTTTATTATTGCTGTCTTTTGCAAAGACAAAGTTTCAACAAGATCCCAGCTGGGTTCCCAAGGAAATGAGAGAGCTCATTCCTAAGGAAAAGACAGTGTCAAAAGCAGGATAACCTTGTGGGAGTATCTAACTGCTGATGGGTACCAAGAGGGTAGGCAAACAATGCCTCAATTCATATCAGAAGATGAAGACTCCGTTTATGAAGATTCGGGACAACCACCACACTTTGGATCAAAAAGCAGGACTGCTGTTTGGCTGCACGCTCACATGTGAGGTCCTGGGATCACCATACAGGAAAATTTTAGGAACCTATCTAGCACTGCTTTATCGTTCCCATTTCTCACTGAGGACAAGAGCACATCTACAGATACCTTTCCAGCTTGCTCCCTGCCATAGATTGCATCAGAACCCTCTGTGTGAGCACTCTAGTTTCCAACCTGAAAAAAATTGTGACGTTCTTCTGTACCTGTCATTATTACATGTGCGGAAGGAGGGAGGAATGACAGCCGTGGTCTGAGAGTTGTAGAGAGATGACACATAGCACTGAATCATAAAGGCTGTTTGTCTTTAAAAGCTGACCTGAGGCTCTGAGCTGTGAGGGAATCTTCTGCCTGGCATTTAGGTATATCAGAAAATGCCTGCCCAGCCTGTGCCCTGTGTGAGTCTAATTCAGCCCCAGTACTAACCAAGCCATAGCAATGCAGTCACCACAGGCTCCTCTAAAGACCTACGTACATGGTTCCTTCCCTTTTTCAAAAGCAGCAGGTTATGAGCTGATGATATGATCAAAGAGCCGCACATAGGATGGTTTTCTGTCATATGGCTTTTTGAATCTCTGCCTACAAACTAGAATGACAAGCAGGGAGGAGGGTCTTTTTATTCAGGTTACCGAGCAGTTAGTGTAGAGTTAATGTTTGCTGGTTGTAATGCTGCTCTTTCCCCCTCCCTCCTTCCTTTTTCATCATTCACAAAGTCTCACAGGACACTCCAGCCCCCAGTGGGCTACTGAGAGTAAAGAGTGGCAGAGCAAGCCTGCTCCTGGGACTTCACTGGGTCATGGATTTCTTCATGTGGTTTTGAGTAGCCACTTCAGGCTCAGGTGGCTAATGGTTTGCAGGAATGACATCAGGTGCAGGTTTTCATCTCTAGTTTTAGTAGGCAGTCTGGAGGTAGAGAGTTGTGGGTTGTGAGCTGCTTTGCTCAGGTGAAGAAGAAGGCACGTTTTGCCATATTTGCAGACACACTATCACTTCTAATGGGACACAGTCTCACTGCATGCTCTATTGTTACTTGGTCTGAAATCAGAAACAGCAAACTTTATTATCAGTAAGAACTCCAGGCTGTTGATTCTGAAAAGGGCATTACGGTGTTTTGCACAGTCTTTATGGCACTCATCCCAGGTACCTGGACGGGCAGTTACAGGGTATGGAGCAGAGTCACAGAAGACACAGTCTGGGTGACTCTGTTACCTTCTAAGACCTCAACCACTGTACTTGGGAGCACTCAGAACAAGAGATTTTTATTTTTCTACTTTTTTTTTTGGTGTGTGTGTGTACTCTTCTTACAGAGCAAGCTAAACAAACAAAGTAAGAGATTACCATTACTGTGGGCATTATCTTTTTTTATAGAAAGTTATATTTTTGAAGGCACTTGGAGTATCCCGCTCCACCCCCTAGTTTGTCATGCAGCCCCAACTACCTTAGATTTAGACAACCAAAGGTACACTCCATTTCCACCTTATTAAGATTTATATCTTCCTTGTCCAGGTACAACCTTATATTCTGTTAGTGAGGAGAACAGGTAGCGTTTCACAGTGAACCAGCAGGAACCAAATACGGTGAATTATTGTGTCCATCTTTTCAAAGAAAGTACTAAAATCCCTACAAATTTGAGATAGGAATGTGTAATTAACCACATCAAAATAATCCACAAATTTGTCAGTGGATAATTCAATAGATAGTTCCCACAGAGTTTAAAAACCCATGGAAACCAAAGCCTGGAAATTTTTCTTGATGTTGTCCACGTTATTCAAACAAGAAGGTTTGGAGAATGACGTCTAAACTCTTGACCATTATTTTGCCCACAGTAGTGGATTTGCTGACCTTAAACTGGTCAGGCCACTGACCAGTTCAGTAGGAGTTCAGTGTTGTGAGGCTTCACAAGAGGGAGGAAGAGATAGTCACTCCCTTTAACATAGGTATGATTTGCTGAAATGCTAAGCTATTATAGTGAAGTAGTAGTAGCTCACAGTGCTGTCAACTCACAGAAGAAAATCTACACTGCCCCTGCAAAAAGAGTATTACATTCATTGCTAGTCATCCCATAGCCCCAAGACAATTGAATGCTGCTGTGTTAATTGGAAATGAGCAGGAATAGAAACAGGCAAGAACACAGGCGGGAACAGAAACTAGGTTTGTTTCCATTTGTGAGGTTTTATTTGAGCCATGTTGAAGTGAGTTATGATAAGTTACTATCATTTGCCTGACACAGAAAAAAGGCCAGTATGACACTTTGTAGTTTGGTGAGGGTTTGTGGAATACCTTTACTTTTTATAGCTTTGTATCACATGTAAGATGGAAATATTAAGTCTAGGAGACAGAACTAATCTATCCTGAAGTAAAACCCCAGACCACATAGAGTGTGCTGTAAGGACAGAACTTCAGTTTATTCACTCCTCCTATTGTACCATTAGCAAGTAATTACTTGCTAATGTAGACCTAGCCAATGAAGCCTGGAGGCTGTGTTAAATTTTCTCTTTGGAAATCCTCTCCATAGCCCTATCTTCAAACCATCTAACTTCATATGGTTCTTTGGACATGAGGAATGATCCCTGTCACACTAGAAAGAGTTAGCAGTGATAATGCAAAAAAAGCATGTCAGATCAGTTATATTCATGGAGAGGGCCACTTTCTGAAGGACAGTGAGAGTAACCAGCAGGGAAAAATATAACTAAAAAAATCCTTTTGTAGTCCCCTTTGCTTTTCTCTTTAGTCAATGGAAAGGGAAATATATAACATTTCTATTCTTAACCACACCACCAGCGTAGTCCCTGCCATTAATAAAAATTATTTACCTGTGTCTAACTGTAGCGTTGTTTTTCTACCCATCATCATAGCGTCCAAACGTTGTGCAGTTTAATCAGAGCTTTGTAATGAGGACCATAACAGAACTTCAGACAAAAGCTGTGTTTTTCCTATTATCTCTTGGTAGATAACAAAAACCAAAACCAAAGCCAAACAAAAATATCCCAAAATGTTTGAGGACAAATTCTGTTCTCCAGTAAGCTTGCAGGTCTATCTCTCACTGAAGTTAAGAGTCACAGGTGCACATAGGAGGGTAAAGAGATGAGACCCAATCTATATATAGCCCTTCTTGAATAAAACTGCTGTCAGGTATTTAAGATGTCTTCTTTCCAATGTTTATTCAGAATGTATTTTTGGTGCAGCTGGGAATATTATACTAACAAATAAGCAAGCCTGAGTAATGAGAACGTAGCACAGCTGATATTCTTAAAGGTAAATATGAGAATTTGTATCACTTCTAGTACAAATGCAGACATAGCTTCCAACACTGATGTGTGATAAGTGACTAATGTCAGCTCAACATGAAAGACCACAAAGGCAAAAGAAGTGCTTTGATCATGAATCCTCCCAGGGTATCATCTCATCACTTAAAAGCCTTGAAGTTTCTGAGTAGAAGAGGACTGGCTAAAGGTCAGTTATAGATTTATTTATTGACAAATGTTCTGATTATTTCAAAGCAAAGCTATAGTAAACATTTTTTCTAATATTCTCATTTTCTCTCCAGTAAGTTTTGATTTGATAATTGTTATTTTATGAACAGAAATGTGTAGCCTACCAGTAAGGGTGGGGAAGGCCCACATCATAATCAAAGCATGAAGTTAATTTGTTCAGACTATGAAACACCAACGTTAAGAAGGAAGTGGCTAAACAACAGGCAGAAAATAGGGTCAAATTCTTCCAATTGTTTTGATTTGAATCTGGAGCATTTTCACTGACTCTGTTTAGAATATTCTGGAATTAAACATAAAAGGAGAGAAAAAAAGGAGTTATGTCTGACCACTACCTGGTCCATGGACAAGGCAGACCAGATCTGGTACCAGCTCAATATTGGTATAAATCTGGAAATTACTCCAGTGAAGTTCAAGAGAAAAATTTGCATCTGGGTATATCAACACATCAGAGGTCTAAAGCTCTGATCTCTAGTCTAAATTAGTTTTTGACTTAGACTGCAGAAATATACTGGGAATAAAGACACAGTAAGAACTCTCTTTAAATATCCCGATAGGCAACAATTCTTGATCAGAATATGCAGATTTAAATCAATGATATTCATCCTATTAACTCATCTTGAGCACTCGGAGAAAGAGAGTGGAGGAATGAGAAGAGACCAGGCTCTATGTTTTCCCCATAATCCTGTATGCTGGAGTTAATAAGGAAAAAATAAGTAACCATCAGGTAGTTTAGAACAGAAGTAATTTGTTTCCTCAGAGGAAGAAGAGAACAGAAATAAATTTATTTTCTCCATCATCGTTTTGGGCAGGGTTGAAAGTAGACAATCTGCACATCCAGAAAATGAAAAGCTTTCAACACTGTTAATGAGCTTGTTACCCTCTATCTTTTCCTAGACTGTGTTCTGGTCCCTGTTTCTATTTTAATTAATGTCAAAATTCCCGTTTGTGTTAAGGGTATAGTTATTTATGTCTCTATGTCCTCTTATGTATTCTTTTTTTTTTTTTTTTTATGTTGAGCTTCACTCTTCCTTTCGCACTGAAATGCTATAGCTACTTCAATTTCTTTCATACACATATTTTTGAATTACAAGGAATTTGCTCATCAAGGCAGATTTGCAGAAACGTGCAAAGCTCTGGAATATTCCCAAATACCCAAATGGATTTTGTGGCTTTGACAACAAAACTATTTGTGCATAGAACTATGAGTAAAACTGAATTTTTTAAAGATACATGACAAATCAACGAAGAAATACTTTTATTATATGAGACCATAACATGTTGCTCAATTTATAATTCATTATACCATGAAACTGAACCTGTATTATGTCATTAAAATGCAGATAAAGTAATAAGAAATCAACATTTATCAGAAAAATAATGATTTGAAAACAACCTCGTAATAAGGTAAATAAATAAATAAACCTACCTTTTTTATATCAGTACAGTAACAATAAAAGTCAATGTCTGAGATAAACACAACAAAACAATGAAAAGAAAAAGGCTCTATAATCACGTCCTTAATTTTAGAAGACTTTTAACAGCTCCATTTTTTCTGAACTCATTTTAAAATCTACTTTTAGGTTTTAATTCATATGAAGTTATTTGGTACTTGAAATGTATATAGTATGTATTGTATTTGCTTGTCATTCAGTGTTGCATTTAAATACCATTCTCTAAAAAAGAACTGAGGATAAATTCAAGCTGTTAGTTTAGTGTCTGTCAGATTTTGTGAGTATTATCTATCTAAACATTTTGAATGGGGTACTGACAATACAACACACAATTCTGCCATCCTTCCTCACACATGGAAACAATTAGATTCATTAAAAGTTCCACTACTTCCAGATGAGCTTCTCACAGAATAAAATGATCCTTACTGTATTTAAGATTGGAGCGAAAAAAAAAAAAAAAATCAGAGGTACTGAGTACTCACAGTGCAGATTACAAGGGGCAGTTCTAAAGACCAAAGAACAAAACAAAACTGTATGCTCTGTATAACCATTGAGAGAAATTGTGGAAAACTGAAGTTTAACACATTGAAGTTTAACACTTTTTTGCTTTTTTTTCCTTATTTCCGCCCCCCCCCC
>NW_009208583.1:0-22645 GCF_000690835.1 Fulmarus glacialis
AAGGTCAGGTTGGACGGGGCTCTGAGCACTCTGAACCTGATCTAGTTGAAGATGTCCCTGCTCATTGCAGGGGGGCTGGACTAGATGACCTTTAAAGGTCCCTTCCAACCCAAACTATTCTAAGATTCTATGAAATCCACCACAGGAGCATACTAACTCATAAGGAAGACTGAATCCACAAAGAAACCCTCCAGGCAGACACATGAAGTGTTCCCACATAACAGTATCACACTGTATCACACTTACAGTTAATACAGCAAAAGCTAACAGCAGTGAGCTATTTGGGGAGCAGATATGAGACAGAAGTGAGTTCACACAGCCTAACTCCACCTGAGGGCAAAATAAGTTCTAACCATTCTTTACCAAAAAAGAGGAAAGTATACTCAAACTGCCTGAAACTGAGAACCTTCAGCTTTGATATCTTTTCATAATAATAGCTACCAAACGAGTTAATGGTCACTGTCAACTTACGTCCCAAGTCTTCCGCAAGAGTACGGTGTTCAAGCTGTATCAGAGCAAGAAAGTAACAGCTAATCTGTTAAAGCCAGGGGGAAAATAGCTTTCTTCCACATAATGATCATGCAACAAAACTCCTCAAGCAAGTTTACAAACTCTGTAATTGATAACCTGGAAAAGAAGCATGCCGACAGCAGAAAAGGTGTGGTGAGCCAACTACAGGACTTCAGGCAACCTCCAAATTCTTGCTACTACTTCTTTCTCAGACACAGTAGCAGCAAAGAACACCACCTAGCACAATGTTCAGATGGGCAAGATGGTAAAATTGAGGTATTATTTTAGGTTCAGGAATGATACTTCAAGAGAGACAATTGCAAAGATGTACTAGGCAAGAAGCTGAGCTTGTAGACAATCCAGAAGGAAAAGAAAGTTTCCTCAAAGGATCGGTTCTTGCCCTAATATTGTTTGATTTATTTTCAAGTTATTTGTCTCCCAGAATCTTCAGTTAGATGCCATCTTGTCTAGCTTTAAAAGACAGATTTTGGAAAAAGTGAGGGCTGCTGAACAGGTACAGCTGCTGAGATAGCTCAGACTTAAATCCTTCATAAAAGACAATGAGTTCAGCTTGGGCATTAGGATATTAAATGTCTGATGTAATAAATCACCAAAATTTAGTAAAGAAATACTTAAACTCATCCCTCTGGGTTGTCCTTCTAGACCACAGCTTAAGTGACATTCCTATTGTTTTCTTCAGTTTTATAGCAGAAAGTGTTATACAGTTACCTTTTAAATAAAATAAAAATGCCATCAGTGGTTAATGTTAATACTTGTCTCTTATTTAAGTAAGACAACTACAAAGCAAAAAACCAACTTCATTCTTACTTGCTAAAACTGCTTGCAAGCACAAACATACACTCATCCACTCACACTTCCCTTTAGTTTCTGTGGTTTACCAATTTCAGTTGCCCAAAGTACTGCTTGGTGGCTAGCCAAAGAACTGGGGTGTGGAGCTGGGCTTCCATCCAACATATTTAGATGTTTCAGTGATGTTCACGCAGAAGAATACCCACAAGGACCTCCCTTTCAGATTGTATATAGTTTGTAGCCTTTGAAGATCTCTACCATGTCCCATCTTTGGACCTCCAACAGTGTTGTTAATGCTCGACTCCACCAGCATTGCTCTTTCTCTGATCTTGAGTGTTGGACTGGCCTGACCTTCACAAAACTATTGTTCGTCAGCCAGATCCCATAGATCGTTGCTTTTCAACACCACGCACAAACATTCTTTAAACAAAGCACTTTTGTTCCTATTAACCATGTAGTGGTCCTAACAAACACTATGAACCATTAAAAATGGGTTTTATCTGCCCAAATTTAGAGGTTGTTCTGATATATATGCTGACCTTGCATATTCACTGCATCTCTTCATAGCCAACTGGGGGAAACAGTCATTTCTGCGGCATGACTCACCAGCCTCAGTCAGAGATTAAGTTGTATCCCACAGATGCCATTTCCCCCCTCACTGACTATAAGATGTCTAGACATTTACAATTAGATGAGGAATCCCACTTTATGTGACTACTTGTCTTCTCCAACATTCTGCCCCTTAAGTAGAAGGGTCATATTATAGCAAAGGAACACAGCAACTGAAATCCTCCATGTATCATAGATCACCTTAACAATAGGTGCTATTACACTACAGTGAGCAGAACAGGAACAAGCTTTTCTTACTACAGGAACTCATTACACCAACTGTGAATATGCTGAATAAAAGAACAGACTAATTTAGGTTAGACAGGACTTCTGGAGGTCATCTCTTCTACAGACCATTCAAATATTTCCACTGCAAGTCTTAAGGAGGACATAGCCTCTTACAATATAACAGTCATTACCAAGAAAAATTGAAGTAGACCCATACATAGGAAGTCCTGTTTTTCAGGTAGCAGAATATTTGGAAAACCTTGTCCCTTACGGTTAGTGACCTCCAAAATATCTTTATTACCGGGCAGTGACTCCAGAAACGGTGGTAGCAGACAGAAGATTTCACCAGACTACAGAAAAAGTTTTTCCTCACTGATGGGAAATAGTGAAAGGGACATTCCTCATTATGATATACCAGACCAGTAATCTTACAAGCCCTTGCAGAAATGCTCTCTCAAGTAAACATCTGTGAATGGGGGAAGCATCTGAAAGGAAAACTGAGGATGAGCTTGTTTCCAAAAATTCAGCATGTCACTTTTATCTTGTTTTACCTAACTCTATGTTATGAAAACTGTAATTACATTCATAAGTGACCAGTGGGTTTCAAACTTGTCTTCCAGGGCTGTCCCATAAGGTAAGGAGGGTGACTGCTGCTGTTGCAATCACAGTTCCTGGTGCCAAAGAGTCAGTGCTGAATAGAGTAGAGAATGCTACTGTGCTGAAAGACGCACAACTCGGCACCACTGTCTCAATGCCAAAGTTAACTTGGAAAAGCTGGAAGGTAACAGAAGTAAGAAACATAGTTATGGAACACCTTCAGATACGCCAGTACCAAGCAAGAGGATGATGCAAAAGACTAGTAGTGTGGACAGTGTTAAAAAATCTGCCAGAACTTCTGTGGTATGGCTGCCATCCAAGGGCAAGATGATAAACGTGTACCTCTCTTGCCTCATCTTTCACTGCATAAACCAACACCAGGGCATTAGCTTTACTTGCCTGAGAAGCCCCTAATGTAACCTCAAGAAATGTCTATTTTATCAGATCAGAGCAGAAAGGAAGAAGCTCCTTCTTTAAATTTTGGCACAGAGCTCCCATAAAAGCAGTATCAGATCCAGTTGATCCTTGACACTTTCATCATCTGTGATTCCTGATGGATGGATGCTCAAAGGTGAGCTAGAACATTCATCATCATTTTCACTGGATAAGTTGACAAATTCCCAGTCTTGTCTCATGATGATTTTTAAGGGCTACAACACTTAGAGGGAACACACGCCCCAGAAAATTCACATGTGGATCACAGTATCAAAACCAAATCTTTCAGGCTACCACTGAGAAACAATAACCATTCCTAGCATAACAAAATACAAAGTTTGATATGTAGTTGAAAGAAATTTGCGAGAGGAAGGCATTCAGTTTTAGCAAATTGGATAAGAACAGGTGAAGAAGTGCCGTAGAAGGTTAAACTCATATACCCATATACTCACATGCTCTAAGTATGAAACAGCAAGGCATGGAGTGCCTTCTCAATGGGTCCCTTGTAAAGGGGAAAAAGTTTTCCATTTTCAAGGGATAACAGCATATATATCTTCACAATATTAGCAAATATGACAAAGTCACTCTAGAATACAGTCTTTGTTCTCACCGTTAGAGTAAGAAGGCGCAAAAAAAGTTACCCTGAGACTTCTCTCTTAGAGGCTAAATACTTGCATTTCAATAGTTCTTACCAAGTAAGAAGACCAAGAGTAGTACAACTGGTCTTTGTTGTAACAGGAAAACCATCAGGCCTGTGCTGCAACCTTTGTACTGCATAAAAACTGGGCAACCTACACTTTATTCCCTTGGTCTAAATGTGTTTATGAGTTGACTGACTCTCAAATGCTTTTGATGTGAAAACGTGAGGAATGGGACAACAGTTTCTAGCCCAACATAAAAAGGACTATATTTCTTTAAGTAGTGTGGCAAGTTCTCCAGCTGCCCAGATTCTGGCAGATCTCCAAGAGAAGAAAAAATAAAAATTAAGAGTCCCAACTATTGTGTATGAGGGAGAGGCAAGCCTGATGATCTAGCTGCAATAAGACAGGTTTACAACATGTCTCCCCTGCTACTCCCACACATCACTAGGATTTCAGGTAGTGCTGCTTCTGTATCGGAGGCTGTAAGGCAGATTTCATACAAGGAATTCATCACTGTTTTTGTGTGCTTGTTTGACAACATCCAGCGAAGAAGCAAAACAAGGTAATTAACTACTTGAGTAATACTAACAGAGTGTCAAATAGGGTGCAAGCCCACTCGCAGGTCCAGCAAGTTATAATTTTTTCTTATCTGAAGAATACTCTTCAACAATGACTGAAGGCACTCACTGTCTTTTTCCCCCTTATTCACTCTCAGCTTCTACTGAAAGTCTCTGGATCCCAGGTAATGCAATACGGTCCACTGGAGAAGGCTAACCACCCAATTTTCACCTGAATAGTGGCTTGTGATACAGTATTTGAGAACATAATAAAACCACAATACTAAGTTGAAAATACAACTTTGCCAGCTCTTTGGGCAACCCTCTTCTTCCACACTGTCAGCATCATCTTCAAAGGATTTATTTCTATGGCCTGAAAATTTTTGTGAACTAAACTGGAATCAAGGACTCCAGCATTCATCCCCAGATCCCATGATCATCACCTTGATAATACAAAAGCAGTGCTTTGGAGCAATTCACACCCAGATGGCAATGACATTTAAACACCTTCAATTGAGGAGAAGGTAGTTCTTCTCAAACGGAAGATCTGAAGCAAAGAAGTTTCAGGGAGGTGGACCAATTTTCCAGAGAATCTCCGCATCAGCTTTCCAAACAGTCAAGAGGAAACTGAAAAACACTTCTCCTAACTTGTAATCTAGGGATGACACCTACTATCAGGAAACAGTTCTGACAGGAATCACTCTTTTTTAGGGGATCATTAATTGCTTTGTCTTTATGTTTCCCAAAAAGTGGCCAACAAAACATTGGGAAGGATATGAAACATTAAACTTGCAATTCCATTTTTTTTTTTCTTCAAAGAAAGCTGTAATTTCCAATCCAGACATCTTTTTAAGTTACAGAAAACTACAGTCCTGTAAAGGAGCTATTTTGAAAAGTTAAAAACCTCTTTTGTAGTGCATATATATAGTTCAGTGATCTCATAAATTGGCTTGTCTGGAGGGACTAAACCAGTATGCAAGACTACAGCCAACCATCTCAGCATGACTACTGTTGCATTCAAATTTATTTTCCAATTATTTTCTTCTTTGGTCTATGAATTTGGTAGAAGCATTTCCTCTTGAAGGACTATGCCTTTAAAAAAAAAAAAGAAAAAGGCTACTTAAGGACTTAGCAATAAAGACTTCTGCCTAGGGCGAGAGCCAAGCAGGTCTTGAAGAGAAGAATTTCCTCCTTTACCTTATCACACCCTCGAGTAAAGTAGAGAAAAATTGGACAAACCTGTTATTAACTGAGTGGCTACGTTTGCTTTAACATCTGAAAAACCCCAACCAACAAATATCCACAAACAGCTCCTCTAGCTCAAAATTCATGTGAATTTTGGAAAGCTTAGGTGAACCCAGATCAAAATTCAGTTCTCTTCTCCATCCACAGGAGATGGAAAGGGAACACTCCTGGTAGATGATGTACTACTAACAGCCATAGAGTGCCTAGTAAAATTTAAGAGGTGATAGAGTAATACCCAAGCCAAACCCCAGAAATAATAGGTAGTGTCTTATCCTCAAGTTAAAGTATGCAGGCACATGTTCTAGATTTCTCCCCAGAGAGCAGGTACTGTGTCTACATTCAGAAATTTTCCCCCTACCACATCCACATGAAAATGTACCAATCCAACTGAAGACACCAAACCGAGACCTTAACTAATACTCTATGTCAATATGCGCATATTGTAGCTGGCAATTAAGGGCTCTCCTTCTCCCTCTAAACACCACACATGTGCTGATTTAATCAGGACCTCTTCTAGATAGCCGCTGGTCCATGATTACAGTCTGTTATGTGGTAGGAAAAAAGTCAACTCTGTTGACTGATTACAGTCAACTCTGCTGATATTTACTTCCACCTGCTGTTTGAGGGGAGCCTAAGCATTCTAGTAAAAAAAAAAAAAAAAAGCACAGCTCTGTTTTTGGGGTGGGAGAATCACTTCAAGCCAGAATTTCTGCTGCTAGATTTCATGCCACAGTGGGCTAAGAGTAAGACATTAGGCAAACCTCATAGGCAGAGCCTCTGGGACCAGCTGCATTGGGAAGGGTACAGAAATTATTTCACAGATTAAGATCTTACCAGAAAAAGAGGTGGTAGGGCAGGGAAGGCAAGAAGACTGATGCATGGCTTTCACTCAGCCAAGCACAAACACCTTACCTACACCCTGTGTAGACCAAAAAATTTCTGCTTAATTGGTACAATGAACTCATATTATCTTCCTCCAAGATCCAGGAATGAATGCTTCCTATTGGTTTTGAGAGCTGCAGCAATTAAGCTCCTATGCTTGTTGTGTACAAGCAACAGAAGCAGCTCTAAAAAAACCAAGAGTCTTCCCGTATTATGCTACTGATTCCAGCCTGATCTCAACGAAGGGAGCTTTTATGTGGCCCGCTCAACTGCCTCAGCCCACATGCCAGTTAGAAGCTAAATTACATTATTCTCGTACAGTTTCGTGGGATGGGTAAGCAAGGAGGGGTGTTCAAACTCCTCAGAAATACAGACAGTATATTAGTTTAAATTTAGCAACTTCGAAGAGGAAAAACGTCAAAGCCAATTAAGGAACAGACAGTCAATCCTTTTGTAAAGCTGTGAGAACACTGTTGCGACAGCAGACCCAGAGTCTGCTGCGTGTTTCTGGAAGCAAAAGATTCTACAGCATTCTTCCTGGAAGAATCTCATTACCTTGGAGAGAGGCAACACCCCAGTCAAGAATGACCTGGAGGGAACAAGAATAATAAATCCATTTACTGAATAGAGTCAGCACAAGGCAGAGAAATACAAATCCTCTTCCACTCTCCTAATGTGGAATCCATTGCATGCTCTGCAGAAGTTATATTTACTTCCAGCTTGTTAAACCACTAAAGAAGTTTCCAGAAGACTGTTCCAAGTATTTTTCTAGTTATGTGGTAGAAAAAAAAAGTATTTGAGCTCTTACCAGCGTGTGACAGTTACTGACAAAATCCTACTTTAGTGATAACAACATCTGGTCCATTACCAACTTAGATAACTTCATTACACAGAAAAGTTAAATAATCTAACCTTCAAGTCATAAAATTGTCCAAGATTTCTTCAGGATATAAAAGGAAGGAGTCTTTAGGATTCTGAAAGCTCATTTTGATGACTGTTTCCACATAAACATTATTTTTATTAGTTTATGAAGAAGTGCTGGACAAATACTTTAAAAAGAGCTTCAAGGTCATGGTGAGCAAAAGCTACATATGTTTTATATTAAAACATTAATTTACTTTTAGCAGTTAAGAATACCATTTAGCCAAAGGTTAGATAGAGCTTTTCACCCCACAAGAGCTTATACAAACTTCACAAGACACATCCAGTATATTTGCTAACATATCATTCTTGGGATTGCAGATTGCTGCTTGATATGGAGCAGGGAAGTCCCTGTCTTACCTTTTACATTCCTCTTGGAGGGTTAATTGCTCTGCGCTACAAAATAAGCTAATCCTTCTCATCTTTATGTAGGATGGGCAAAGTCAAAACAAATTAAGCAATAAATTTGCTTGAATGCCAGACAAAAATCTGGCCTTAAGTAAGCTTATAGAGCTTCAGTGACTGCTATAAGTTAGGTAAGAGCCATTTCCTTTAAAAACTCAAATAGAGTTCTGGATGGGGGGGGAAATGCATTGGTCTCTAAAGAAAACATCACAAAGTCAAACGTATGCAGTCACAAGGAAAATAGTGAAATCACATTAGTACATGATGTTAGTACTACTAGAGAAAAATAATCCGACTGATAGAATGTGAGCAAGGTGCTATATTTTGTTGACATTTGAATTTAATACAGGAATTTCTAAAATTCCTGTTTTCCTTCAAACCATTAATATCAGTTTCAAAGGAAAAGAAAAGATCAGACTGCTGTATCAGGTACATACAGTGAACAAGTTAAAACCAACAAACAGAAAGTAAAGGCAGATCTGGATGTCACCTTATTTCCCCAAATCATTGCCACATTAAATGCATTAACACGTGTAGAGTACTCAAATACTGTGCTGAAGACACAAGCTGGTAACCAGTAAATCTGCATTCAGCTCAGTGTTTTCCTGGAGTCTATTACAAAGATAAACCAGATCCATTTATTGAATAATTACAATGAAGAAGAACAATAAGTGAATGCTCATTCACAGAGTAGCCCTTCAGGGGACAACCCTCCTAACACCCTCAAAGGGGCTGTGAAGTGTTTGTTCTCCTATTGTTTGCATCTTGGGAGATGTGCAAGAGATTATAGACAGTTTATCCACTGAAAGCTGCACACTGTTGCAACTTGTCTAGTTTCCCCACCATCCACAGAGTCAAAATTCCAAACTTCACAGGATAGCTCATAACATCTAATTGTCTCTTGATTCCCTTCCTGGTCAGATCAGACTTTAAAAAGTTTCTTTAATGTGTGTCAAGCAAAGATAGCATCTTCTCTGGGAAAAGCAAAAGGCTGGAGCTTGTCACGAAAAAGGAGTATTCATGGGTCACAGGCAGGGGAAAGCCACAGCGCTGAAGTGGAGTTCAATATGATTCTATAAATCTTTATGAGGAGCAAATACTTACAGGCTACATCTGTATTGCTAAACCGAAAGGGTGAAAGAACAGTCCACTGCCAGTCTAAATCAAGAGAACTGTGCCAGCTAGCACTCTCTGAGACCATATCTGCTACTTCTCAGGCTAGGGACCATTTCAGGTAGGCAGACTAGATGCAGTTACTCTGTTTTGGGGAAAATATAAGCTAAACTATACTAAGGCAAACTGAGCTGTGCCAGTTGGCCTCAGGCAGGTGAACAGACCTTGGCTCAGTATATTTTATTTATTTAGTATATATGTTGCTCAAGTCTGTGCCAAGTGACACATTCTCGAGCTGAAGGGTTCTCCCTTACCATATGATCTGATGCCTAACAGAACTGCATGAGATATACCACTGCTTTCACAATAGCCAAGTGTAGGTGCCTGTTGCATAGGTGTATTCTTGACACGCAAGAACAGACTGCTGTGCTAGTACTAGAAGCAGCAAGATGTTTGGTAGCTGCTGGAATCGAGAGGCCCCCATGCCTTCTGATTGACAAATACGCAGGACTGAAGAGACTGTCAGCCCATTCCTGGTCTTTATTAGCTACTATTTCTGCTATTTAAGGCCTTCTTTCTGTTTCCAATGTAATGGCACCTTACCATCTCCTCTCTTATTCAGGGTTAAAACAAGATTCCTTACAAATCTTTACACTAAATCCCTCAAAGACATTGAGACTAAACACTTACTTTTATGAATAGATGTTGCTTAAGCGGTATGGTTTGTGCCACGTTATATAAGTTAACATCTCCAGTTTTCCCTCAGCTAACAACAGTTTTAGAATACTTTCCACAGTATCTCATGAATAATTTTCCAGCATAGAAACTTGTGATATGTGATTCCTGACCAGCAGAGGGAGATGCGATACTATAGTCAAATAAAAATCCAACAGCAAAATCTTTCAAAGGATGCCATTAGAAGATAAAACAGCTCCATTTTTTCATCATCTTCCATTGATTGCTACTAGCTTATACTAAGGGAGGCAAAAAGTGAGCCCTTATATATTCTGGTTTAACTCTAGCATTATGAAAAACCTGAATTCAAATCTTTGGAGAACTTTTTCAAGGCACCAGGCTTTTTTATAGAATCATAGAATAGTTTGGGTCAGAAGGGACCTCTAAAGGTCATCTAGTCCAACCGCCCTGCCATGGGCAGGGACATCTTCAACTCGATCAGGTTGCTCAGAGCCCTGTCCAACCTTGAACGTTTCCAGGGATGGGGCATCTAGCAGCTCTCTGGGCAACGTGTTCCAGTGTTTCACTGCCCTCATTGTAAACCATTTCTTCCTTATATCTAGTCTAAATCTACCCTCTTTTACTTTAAAACCATTCCCCCTTGTCCTGTCGCATCGCAACAGGCTAAAAAGTTTGTCCCCATCTTTCCTATAAGCCCCCACCAAGTACTGAAAGGCTGCAATAAGGTGTCCCTGAAGCCTTGTCTTGTCCAGGCTGAATAACCCCAACTCTCTCAGCCTTTCTTCATAGGAGAGGCGTTCCACCCCCCTGACCATTTTTGTGGCCTCCTCTGGACCCGCTCCAACAGGTCCGTGTCTTTCTAGTGCTGAGGGTTCCAGAGCTGGACGCAGTACTGCAGGTGGGGTCTCACCAGAGCAGAGCAGAGGGGCAGAATCACCTCCCTCGACCTGCTGGCCACGCTTCTTTTGATGCAGCCCAGGATACGGTTGGCCTTCTTTTTAAATTAGGAGAAACATTGATTTGGGTAGGGGTGAAAGAGATCCAGGAAAGACAAATATCTGCAAAATCCTCTCAGCTTGAGAAGATTCACGGACACTGAATGCTTCAAAGCTGCATACTACATTTTCAAAATAAGAACTGATACAAAGTCCTGAGGTACTGGAAAATAAGTAATGTATATGTTACAAATTAAAACACAACGAACATTTTAGAAGGTTTTTTTCTGACTACCCTTATTAGGTACATTCTCCACCATGTACTTATTTAACTGTTTAAAAAAAAAAAGCTATTCTATTTTTATATTCCAGACACACGTATGTGCACCAGCCACACTGATCAAGCTGAAGAAATATAATGTCTTTTATACTGAAGATACTGAAGGTGGAACATTAATACACGTTAATAAGGTGCTAGGTAAAGAACTACAAAGGGAAATACTGAAGAGAAGTATTTAGAAGTTGTCCTACCAGTGTAGCACAGGATGAGCATTCAGATCAACTTGTTTAATGTTTTCTTAAACAAGCCTGTAATTTACTAGTTTTGCAAAACCTGCAAAGTTAGAAGACAGTTCCAATGCTGGAAGAGGACTACTGCTTTACAATAATATTATGACTTTATAAATTACGAGTAATGCAACTGGAATTAAATGTAATGGCACAAAAAACAAAAAATGCAATCTGGAGAAAAAAGCTCCTCACCAGTAATCCAGGTTCAAGATATGGTTCACATTTGTCATATACTAAAGTCTGAATGAATAACTACAGACTCCTCTTCTACCACCACTGCCTTCAAACACCTGGAGAAGCAGCCTGAGAATATGACCCCATGATCATAGACCAAGGCATGCCTTGTTCTTCTCCAGTTGTAACCCATGACTATCATTTGGGATCCCAAATAAGACAGGGGTTTTGGTGGTGTGTTGATGAAAGTTTTTCCATTACCATTAAGTTACCCATTTCCCTTTATGGTGAAAATTCACAAGGTTCATTCACTCACACTCTGCTTCTCCAAGTATTACCTCACACTGGCTCACCAACTGGAGATGAAACTCTAACTTCTTTACATTGATAGCATTATCTCAACACAGATCAGCATTATCTCAACCACAGAAAACTGGTATCTGGCATGATTTTACGTAATTCATCAAGAGATCTGGAGAATCCAAAAGGAATGGGTGACCTGCCCCAATGGCCCCAAGATTAACTGGTTCATGGAATAAAGAAAACTTGTCTTTCCAATTGCAACAGTGACCGAGCTTAAGCCTTTGACCCAGGTGACCACCGACAGCTGAGGACTCAACAGGTTGTGGGTCATGCCAACAGATTATCTCAGTTTGTGAGAATAAATATCCCCTGGAATCAAAAGGAAGCTAACAGTCTTTGAGAAGAGCTGAAAGAGTGACAGCAAACACTACCATCCCAAATTTGACCTTTCAGGTCAAACGAGTCTGAATTCTTTAGTCCAGAGTTGACAGTCATTCTCTCTTTTGGGCACAAGAAAAGAAAAACTGCAGAACTTTCCCCCCCGAGACGGTGAAAAAGTCAATACAATCAACCTCCCAAAGAAGCAAGCTTTAAGAGACAGAGAAAAAAAAAATCTGAAAAGGAATGTGGCAAAAAGTATTCATTAGTATTATATCTAAATGTAACAGATACTCTTCATAGAGCTTACAGTGCTTGCACAATTAAAGTCCACGTGACTGGTGAAATGCAAGAGCAGATACAGTTGAAAGACTATATCAAAACAGTCAAGAAGTGGAATATACAAAGAAAATCAACAATGTGAACATTTAAACTCTGTAGGACTGATGTCAGTGTGCTTGAAAGCTCTTCCTTTAAGACTACAGGCTACCTTTTCCCATCTCTAATCACAGATCAGGTGTCTTTTCACTACAAAATCCAGTGTCCAGTAAAGCACATGGAAGAACCCTAGGGAAATAGAAGTGACTGTTCTATTGATACCACGGTGCTTAAGGATAAAAAATTTCCAGTAGAAGTCTGGCTTTCTGGGTAAAGGAGGAGATAATCTGACATGAGACACTGGTGACCAACTGTCACATTCAGTGTTGCCTTCTTGGCTACCAGATCAGTTAGCAGCAGGAGGTCCTTTGGCACACGGGCAGAATCTTAATTACAGCCCTGCTCAAGTTTTAACATAATACTAGTACTGGATAGGATACTTACCTTTAAGGACTCAGCCAAGGTATCAGAGGCAACATATTGAAGCCTCAGTGTGCTCAGTCTAAATTGAGTCAAGAAATGGAGGAAATGCCCTGAGCAGTGAGACTCCTGGATAATCGAAGAAATCCAGTGCTGAAGTTACAAAGTTGCTTTTTTTGCACTGAGCAGTAACTGAAGCTCCAGTACTTTTAGCCACGCTGCAAGAACTCAAGAAGAATGCTGTTGGTCATTGTACAAATAGACTAATACATGTGCAGTGCTCTTGGATCCACCCCATTACTTTGCCTTGTTGTGCAATGCAGGCTTTCCACCTTTTAGATCATAGCACTCAATCTAGCATTATATACGATTATCTGATACACAAGATAGTTTTGTGAACATTTTGGGACTAAGTATCTATTACGTGGTTGCCTCTGACTGTGGAAAGCTGAAGTCTAACTGAGCAGTACATTCCAGACCAAAATTACTTAATGGGCTTAGTTAAGCCAGAATTGGAGCATCTTTAAAAGGAAAAACATACCGAAACAAACAAAAACCAAAGCAAGCCAAAAAACGCCCATTGCAAAATCCAGGAAACAAAAAGAAAGCCACAGCTTTCTACCACACTGCAGAACAGATTAGTCTGTTTCTATAGCAGGCAGCTAATGCCTTCTTTTGGCAAACAAACTCTTCAGACAGAGCCAAGAGTCTAGCAGATGATTTACTGATTAAAAGCAAAATGAGAAACTGAAAACAAAAATTTTCTGGAGAATGTAATAATTTGCATAATTAAGCTATCCATTTTAGTCTGAAATTGTCTTACCAATATAGCGGGAACAGGTCAAAACACCTGGATACTCTTTAGCTATTGCATAGGGATCTTTACATAAAATGTCTTTATGTAAATTCTGATAGCCATGAAGAAGCCAATATAAGTTTGGGCTCGTCTGAAAGTTTTTTAGATAGTGATTCCAACTGCAAAACAAATTATATCCTCTCTGTTCTGCTAGGAAGTCTTCCCCCAGCTCCTCCTCTAGTATAACATGAAAGATACAGTTGAAACAATATGGTTTTGTACAGTCAAAGCACAGCATTCTGGGAGAATTTCTCTTCAAGAGATTGAATTTCATTTAACACTCAGGAAACACTCATTTAAAAAAAATGAACTGCAAGCAAAGGCAGACTGAAAGGAGAATACTCACTTGTAGCGTAGTGTCGAAAACAACAAGCTTAGAGCTTGTTGGAACAATGTCGTAACACTTGTGTGACCTCATGAATCGCACATAAATGTCACTTTCTGATTCTTCAAGTGCTGTAAGTAAAAACATTATGTTGTTTTATTTAAGCAACCTTAAAAAAAAGTAAAAAACATGCCAAATCAACTGAACACCACTGCAAAAGGACAACCCTAAAGCAATACTCAAACTCACACTTTCAGATCTGCAGAGTCATAGTTTTGCACTTTGCATTTCAGACTCATCTTTCCTTTCAAATTAGATAGAACAAAGACAAAATGCATTGTTCTTCCTTGATGAGAAAAGATTTCCGTACTGAAGAGTTGTATTTTAAAAATCCTGGTTTTTTTAACAGCAAACTATTGGAATATGCATCTGAACTCTAGCTATGTACAGAGCAAGCCAGTTTGAAACTTAAGTAGTGTCAGGCTTGACTAATTCAAGCTCCTTAAATTAATATTTCTCCAATCTCATCTCTGTCCAGTCTACTTTTCACATAGTAATTTCGTATTTTCTAAAGAGGCAGCAGGCAAGTAATGTAATCAGTTCCATTCTCTTCAGGCTACTTCACATACAGCATCACGAATCCAACACTTTATTCACAAAAACAGGATCCACTTGGCTGGAATGGTTTTAGTGTGGCATGTCTGCAGCAAGGACATGCAATCCAGTTCATATTAACTTAAATTTACTTTGCATTTGTCAGAGTTTAGATGTATATGCATACATTCTTCAGATCTGCTCAGGTATGTTAACTTCTTTTTTTTTTTAAAGCAGTTTGGCCCTCCATTCTTTACAGCAGGTACCTAGAACTTGGTCAAGGTTAACCGCTCCCTTTAGATCTACAGAAACTTGGTCATATATTAAACTTTTGAAGAGTGGAGAAAAAAGAAAACAAACGGAAAAAACCCTTGAAATACCTACTGATCATTGAAGAACTTCATATTAGGAAGCTAAAACACTCAAAATCCTCATTTGCTAGATTTGCTCAAAATAAATCATCTAGCACTGGACAAATTATTTGTCACTTCCAGAGAGTGGCTCAGCACAGCTTCTTTAGTTCAATTGTACAGAACCAAAGCTGGACCTCCCCTGCAAGTGGCTACTCTAGGACACAGGCAGTCTTTTTTACATACTAAGCAAGTCCTTCATCTCCAACTCTCATTACTCTTTTAAAAAAAAAAAAAAAAAATAGCCTTTTCCCCACTGAAACACAAGCAACATGAAATAGAAGTTCCATAGAATGCAGAAGGGAGAGTCCAACTGGGAGGAAGCAGAAGAAAAAAAGAAAATAAGTTGTTGGATTTATGTTCCTATAAAGGTCAGGACCAGAAGTGAAAATGGCAGGAGCCAGGAAAAATTGATAAGAGAATAGGAAACCATGTGAATAAACTGATAGAGAAAGGACTACGCAGATGGACTTGGACAACGCTGGTGGGAAGTAACTTTTATGAGATGATCCCAAAGGGGAACTGGTACTAACTTATCAAGGGCATGTATAGAAGAGGTTAAAAAGGGTAGTTTGGGACAGAGGAACCTTTATATAACTCCATAATACTAACATAGAATCATCCTCTAAATTCTGCAATAGCACAAACAGCTACTGTCTGTATGAAATTAATTTAATGACCCTGCGAGTTGTTGGGGGTTTTTTGGTGTGGTTTTTGGTATTGTTTTGTTGTTTTTTTAAATACACAAACTAGAAGCAGGGAGGGGACAAGACACTAAGCATTAAAAACAGTATTATAAGAACATTTAAATGACATACCAAGAACTCTGGTCTTTAGGAAGTTAAGGTTGCTTCTGCAACCATAAATGCAGTCCCTCCGTGCAGTATCAGAGTCCTTACTTACTTTAACCTCAACTTTTTCCATGGGACAGTACACAATGAGAACTGCACTTGAAATGGTACATCAAATCACCAGCAACTAAGACTGGCTACTGGATGATCAGTAACCATTAGAGAGACACTGCACTGTCAAGTCTTTCCCCAGCACTACAAAAACTATAACAGTCAGCCTACAGAACAGGACAAAACTAGTTTCTTCCAATTTTAGTCTCCTGCCTCTTTGTCCTGGTTTCAGTTGGGATAGAGTTAAGTTTCTTCCTAGTGCTGTGTTTTAGATTTAGTATGAGAAGAATGTTGATAACACACTGATGTTTTTAGTTGTTGCTAAGTACCCTATAGTCAAGGACTTTTCAGCTTCCCGTGCACAAGAGGCTGGGAGGGATTATAGCCAGGCCAGCTGACCCAGCTGGCCAATGGGGTATTCCATACCATGTGACGTCATGCTCAGTATATGAATGGTAGGCGTGTCCAGGAAGTAGCGATCGCTGTTTTTTGGGCATTGCTCAGCAAGTACGCTCATTTTGTATACCTATCATGATTATTATTGTTATTACTTTTTTCCCTTCCTTTTCTGTTCTATTAAAGTGTGTTTATCTCAACCCACGAGTTTTCTCACTCTTACCCTTCCAATTCTCTCCCCGTCCCACTGCAGGGGGGCAAGGGGGAGTGAGCGAACGGCTGTATGGTGCTTGGCTGCCTGCCAGGTTAAACCACGACAATCTTTCATTAGATACATTCCAATTGCTGCAGCAAGCAAGACAGTGGTCCAACAGTTCTGAATCACCTGCAGACAAAGTCTATTCCCCATGCTGACTGAAACAAAGGTTCTCCAAAACCTTCACCAAGTACCCAGAAACTACTACAAGCCTATGTACCCAGGGAAATTACTATCTAATTCTGAATCTGTACTTCTATTGAGTTTTGTAGCCTTAACAATGTGACTTTATGTACAATTAAGCATACTATGGGTAGAAACAAGCATAGGAACACCTCAAATAGTTGATAAACTACAAAACAACTAACTATTTTTAGCTGAAAAAAATTTACACTCTTAGCAGAGCACATCATTGCTCAATACAGTTATGCAAATGTAATGTATCACAATAGCAAGCGCAGTAACTATGAAGCAGGACATGTTGTCAGATTTAATCAGGTAAGCCTGTTAATGGCAGCCACAGTTAAGAACTCTGTATTGACCAGCACAGTGAAGACGTGCCTATAAACCCTGCTATCACCACACACTCCCACTCTCCAAACACAATTTCAACTGGACCTCAACAATCCTCACCCACTTAGGGTGCATGGGATTGCTTAGGTGCTATCTCACCCTGCGTTGTCTTCCAACTCAGAAGAGGCACCATAAAGCAACTGCTTCCCAAACTGACACTGGAAAGTTACAATTAAAAACATTCAGAAGCATGAGATAACTATCTGTGAGCACTGTTTAACACCCATATAAATAGCTAAGAAACTCTAGCAGGATCTGAACAAGGATCCAATTGTCTAGCTGGAACTGAGGTTCATTTCTACAGAAGATCCTTATACTATAAATAAGTATAATGCACCACTTTATCAGTTACTAACTAAACATGCAAAACATAAGCAGCACTGATTTAACTCATATGTCCTACATGACTTCATCAAGTGTCTGTTGGAAAGTATATTTAAGACCTAACACCTTCAACAACTTAGGATTACTAAACAGATGCTGTAGCCTAATTCTTTGTACAGGTATTGTATGTGCATTATGTATATACAGCTGCTCAAAGGAGAAGAGGTCTCTCAAGCTGAAAGGCTTGGCACAGGGCTGCACTCACACCCGTCTTTGCTGCACAGCACAAGTGGACGGGGCATAGTCTTCTTTACAGTTCCTCTCACCTTCCAGAGGACAAACTTACCACTGTGGTATCCAACCACCACTGTGCTGCAAATACAAATAATCAAATACAAACATCCTAATCTCCATTAAGATATTTCTACTTTGTTACTTACTTATTTTCTAATTTCAGTCTTATTTGTTTTTCCAATAAATGCTCATCCTTTCTGGCTACTATTAAGGTTCTGCAGTCTTATCTAGTACCTGCAAAGCAGTACTCTCTTTGGATGGACAAGAACAGATGCCTTTCAGCTTGACTTAAAATCTCACTCAGTCTCTGCATGTCATATCTGATCTGCATAGGAGATCATCTACCCAACATGCAGGAGCTATGAGTATATACTGGCCATTCTTTCACCATAAAGTCAGTAACATAGTCAGATGTTGATATGATAATGGTGTACTACATGAATAAGAGGTGACATGAAATCTCTGCTCCTGCTTGAGGAAGTGACTGAGGTATTTGCATAAGAAGCCTCATTTGCAGAAGCCTCAGTTACACTAATTTAATGCTTAAGATGTCCTAAGCTGTGTCACACTGATGGGCCACAGAGGAGAACGACTACATGCTACAGCCCAACTTCTTAGATCAGGGACTTCCTAAGCGAGTCCTCCTCCTCGGAAGCTGAACTGGAGTCACAACTGTGCTAAGCAGCGTCTGTCCTTGACATTCCTGTCAATTGTATTCCTTCTCCCTTGGTCAGATGGATGCCTTTCTCATACTGCTTCTGCAACAACTCTTGCAAGGAGTGGGAAGATGGAAAGACACTAGACGATTACAATTGCCCTGGCGTGGCAAAGGCAGATGCAGATAAGCCTTATGGAGTACATTTGCTGGACCTTAGCTTAGGTCTAGACCAAGACTTAGAACACTGCCTCCAGACAAACCTCAGCTTTCTACAGGCTCATGATCTGGAAGTTTGTTGGCTCACAGGCAGAGCAGATTCCCAGCAGAAGGCATCTTAATCTAGAGCAGGATCAGGGGAGGAGAAGAGTCCACTAATAAGTAGTTGTATGTGTATTTCCATGTGGGTGTTCACTCATGAAAGCTTCTTTCTTGAAGATTCATCTGAAAGTTATTTTGCAAGTGAACATTCTCCATGTGCACCCCCTCTCCCCAAGTCATAGTTGAAGGCAAAAAAATCCATATCTCCAGTGCTGTTTTTTGCAATTTTTAATAGAGCATAAACAGAAGTCACCTGAAAGGTTACAAGATTTTTTTGACAGTTTAACACCTGAATTTGAGAGCCTCGTCACACAGCCTTTTACAGAGTAAATTCTCTCTCTGCATCAGCACTTTATTTATTCCTACAGGCAGAGATCCTTTAAAGAGTGGAAGATCAATCTATTTGTATTTCTGCCACTCTACTCCCCAGTCTTATTCGCTTAAGACCAAATGATTTTTACTCCCTTCCTTTCTCCCACCCTTCACTGTAACGAGACATGCTTTAACTTTTTATTTCAGGCAGTAAATATTATTTACAAAAACATCACAGATTTTTTTTTTTTTAACATATTAACTATTCAGCGATACTGACTCAGAGATTGCAGTGGGACTTGGTGCTAAGTATAACTGTCTATTTAGAGAGCTCTAAGGTAAAACCATCATCTGAATACTCCTCATAAATGAAAGGGAAACTTCTGCAGCATTACTGAAGCCATTTCCTCAGATCTACTCAACAGATACCTTCCGTTCCACTCATGCAGGGCACTTTCCTACTGTAGCATTTCCCTCAGAATTTCAAGGCCTTCAAAAGAAGAAAAAGAAGAGAAAAGAAGTGCCTGCAGATGGAGAACAGGAACATGCAGTAACACATATGGTCAACACATATTGAAAAGCTTCCAAATACTCCGACAAAAAACCCTATAGAAAGTTCCTCAGAAGTGTTTACTGCAAACCCACAGACTGTATTTCTGTGCTATATTCATACTGGACTGGCCCAACATCGAAATCCTGGACCATGCATGCTTCCTAATTTCAACAATACAAAATCATGACCTTTCCTATTATATTTTATATTACAGCTATATTACGCTCCTTGTATTTCTGCACTGGTATCCAGTCACATTTCAAGTTTAGTCTGTGGTTCCAAGGAGCGTTTGAAAGGAAGACACAGGGTTCCATACAGACTGTTTTCTCTCATCTGCTTTAAAGAGTTAATTCCACCTCAGACCACAATCATACTGCTGCAGCTCTCTATAGCACCCCTGCTCCTCATGGGTAGATTGACAGCTGGTAGCTCTAGTAATTCTCAAACATTTGAAGAACACAAAGAACCCTTCTTATGGACTTAAACAACTGTTTGTGTAACTGACATTTCTAAGCTTACTATGAAGTTAACTGCCAAATTTTAAAAGCCCTTTAAAAAGCAGGGAAAAAAACAGGCAATGAGAGTATGTAAAAACTATACTCAGCTAACTGTCTAGCTAGGTGAACAACTTAGAGGAAGACAGAAAGCACATATATACACAATAATTCCACCATCCCCCATGATTTTTAATCAGAATCAGTCTGGGAAACCGTGCAACTTTAAATACTTAGAGTTTTCTTACAGCAGCAGGAGCGAAGCGCTCCCAGCACCCAATGCTAGACTCCTCAGCTTGACTACTATTAGCATAACCATCTCCCCTCAGCCAGTTCAGATGGTGGATAAAAGGAAATGGGGGAGTAGAAATGTACTTTTGTGATATTCTCACATGTACTAAATAACCCAGTTACTGGAAAAAAAAAAATTTCTTTTCAGTTGCTGCACACATACATATCTGTACTTTACGTTACTCCCAGTCACACTCCTATTTTTAAAAAGACAACTAATATGTTGAATATCACATTTCAGATGCTAAAGAATTAAAATGTTAGAGACAAAACATATTTTTCATCCCAATGTTTCCTACAGAACCGATCCAACAGCAATACATTAGGTGAAGTTTATCAGTATAATTATACCAATAGAGTATACTAAATACGCTAATACACTAAAAGAGGTGTTATACCAACAAAAGCACTCTATACTATTCTCTCTTATATCAGTTAATCAAGTAAAATAATTAAGTCTTTTGTTAACATAGAAATAAAAAAAAAAAACCAACTTCGACAAACACATATCATCACAGTGAAAAGAGGAATTGGAGAGCTGTTTATGTACATCTGGCTTAAGCTGCAATTAAGAAGAGAAGTTTTTCACATCCCTAGACAACACTCCTTTGTCAGCAAATACAGAATAACTCTACCTTTTCAAAGGCCAGGTCTAAAGATGTGGCTCCACAGCAGCGTAAGCAGCAGCACAGCATAGTAGCAGCAGCTGCTGACCCCTTTGCACTTGCTGTGTGGTTCCATCCCTCCCTCACGCTGCTTCTGAATGTATACAAAACTGTTCCGCAAGTTGGCTGGAAAAGCTGAATTTGTCACAAGTTATCGGCTTCCTGATAGTGCCAGTCTGAGGTCTATTCAGCTCCCATATCTAGCCATGTGGCAAGCAGATTATTCGTGCCCTTTCCTTACACTAGAAGCTATACAGTGCAAGGACACCATCCTTGCTGTGGCAGCTAGCCATTAGATCAGCTTAGCTATGTCAAATGGTGCCAGAAGACACCAGGGTGACTAATCACTTAAATAAGCTAGCGTGAGTTACCCTCTCTCCCTACTGTTACAGATAACCCTTGGCAGAATATACAATAGACAAAAGACGTCTTTAACCTTGTAAATTGTTCTTCTGCCTGCATTTTTATCTGAAAGTTGTCACCAAAACTGGCTATAAAGTTTCTTTTCACCCCCAGTCTGAACTTACTGAATGAGTTCCTTAATATCCTTGATAACCTCTCCTGCAACTTCCACAATGCAGGAGATGGTAGTAGTTCTAGTGTAAGTCATTAATGCAACATCTCTAATAGGTCTGAAAAAACATCCAGAATGGATATAGTTAATCCACTCTAAGAGCAACAGTGACACTACATAGTAAGAACCACAAACTATTCCTCAGATGTCTCTACAAGCTCACCAACAGTGCTCAAAACATGACTTTTAAGGGAAATGGAGACATCTAAATGAAGAAGTGGGGCTTCAAGAACAACCTTCCAGGAATCAAATGTTCAGGTAGGATTTTATCAGCATTCCTCAGCTAAGGGACAGACAGGAACAGATTCTGAAAAGGAATCCAGTACTACACTGTGTACAGTATGTTGCTGTGATCACGAGCAACAGCTTTACTTCAACCTACCTTCTATAAGAGAAATGTGACTCATTTGTTAGATTCTTAGATAGGTTTGAAAGATACGCAGACAAATAAAAACGTACATGGTATATACTGTGAAAAGCATGGGAACTGCAATTTTGTCACAGAATAATGCAGTTACAGGCATGGCTTTTCAGTCTGCTGAGCTGTCTGCTGAAGAGACAAGAACACTAAAAACAGTGGACAAGAAACAAGACACCAGAAGCTGAATCAATGTCAGACTTGGTAGGAGAAGAATACTAACATAGTTTAAGAAGGGCAAGCACAGAAAAAAGAAGTGACGTTGTACTGTATCATTTGATTTCTGTTTATTCAAGAGGAAACTTTTCTCAGAAAAAAAAAATACCCCACCAAAATAACCACCCATGTAATCAGTCACAGGACAAGACTGAGTGGTAAAAAAAGATGGAAAAAGTGGGAAGAGATATTACAAGGATGCCTACTTTAAGTGGCAGGAGATAAGTCATCATTAAGTTTTTAGAACATGCTCGGCACAACTTTGTTGCAGAGATGGCAACCAAGGCTAGCAAAGGACTACTTCCAGTTTTAGAGGGGAAAAAACCAAACAGGTTTAAAGTCTAATATATAGGAAGTAATATGATGACATTCTCTTAGAGAAGCATTCTCCTAGAGAAGCTGGCGGCTC
>NW_009208584.1:0-21977 GCF_000690835.1 Fulmarus glacialis
GGGGGGGGCGGGGCGGGGCAGCAGAAAGGGAGAAAGGAACAGCAAAGAGTGTATGAGACAGCAGCTTTAGAGATGGTGTTTGAGAATCAGAGAATGTTTAGAGGCATAAAAAAGGAAATCTAGTCAAAGGCAGATTAAGTAAAAAAACCAAAATGTTTGAAACAAATACCAGGATGTGTTGGCACACACTAGAAAGCAAAAAGCATGTAAGGAAATAAGGAACAATAAAGCCTGCAGAAAGACAATATTAGGAATGCAATGAGAAAATCCTTGTGTAATGGAGCCTGTTGTTTGCAATATAAATTTAAATGCAGCGTATAGCAGCTGGCCGCTCTTATCTGATATGACTGTCATTCTGTGAGTAGTTGGTGAGCAGAAACTGCAAAGTGAAGCAGAATATATATTTGAAATATTTGGGGGTTATATGTTTTATTTTATTGCATGTTTTCCCTTCATTTTAATTTTAAGAGACTTGTTCTTTTTTGCTGACTTAGTGCCAGTGAAAGGTGCTATATGGAGAGCCCTGGGGATTGAGAGCTTTTTTTTTCTTCATAAATAAACATAGCAAGTGTAGCAGAAAAGCAGCTATCCTCATCTTGCCTTCCTCTAGCCTCACCTGGAAGACTTTCCATCTTTCCTGGGACAAGGTCACTGCAGACCGGTCAGTGTTTGACAGGAAAATAGCAATACCTTGTATGGTTTCACATTCAAAACCTTCAGCCTCATCAGCATGACTGAAACGTCATGATACGCTTGTACTGTTGTTATTTATAAAGTAATAGACTAGGGGTGTTTTTTGTTTACCTTCCATTTGCTTTCATGGTGATGTTTCCCTGTGTACTCATTTACACTAGTCAAGTTTTCTCCACAGTCAGGAGAGTTAGAAATGTACTCCACTATATATGAACTTACTACTGGTGAAAGTTGAGATTCTAAGCTATGGTTAAGTCACTGAAGGAGAAGAATGTGGGATGTCAGGAAAATGGGCAAAGCTTCTTTCAGGGGCTTCTGTGCTGAGGTACTTGGGGCACCTGGGACTAGAGTCACTTCAGCTGTGCACAGACATTCACCGCCTCTGACTTCCGTTGACTGCCAGCCTTGGGATGATAATGAACCAGTGACTGAGCTAGAGAAAGGGCTGTAAAAGCTGTCTCTTATCTGCAATCTCCCTTTCTGTGTCATGACAACAGACTTCCCCATAAACTGTCTTTACACACATGAACAGTCTCCAGGTACCTTGCAAACAACTGATTAGTAGAGGTCAATAGGTATATTTATCTTTATCTTACAGGGGAGAAAGAAAAGTTAAGAGAAACTCATCCAAGGCTATGTATCAAGACAGTGGTAAAGTAGTTCAGGAGTTAGCATTAAGGCCAGATTTCTTCCCCAGAGATGCAGGCTCACAGTCTCTCCTTTCAATGTAATTATGCAAACACTATCCATGACACTAGATTTGTATTAACAAATTGTACAGTGACATGTCTTATGTGCGGAAACATCACTGTGGAAAGAGAAGGTATGAGAATCAAGAGAGCTGGGTTTTCCAAGAGGGACGTGGTGAGTAACCTTGGGCAAGATATTTGAGCCAGATTGTTCCTCCTCTTACTCACCTGTAAAAACGAGGTAACAGTAGTAGTCTCTTCTGTAAAGTGCCTTAAGAACCTGATATGAAAGAACAGGTATTACTACCAAAAGTCCACACACCCTTTCTCTTTTCTGTCCAGTGACACAACAGTTTGGAAATATAAAACTGTATAACCAGATGTGACATGGTCTACAACTTTAAAAAAACAATATTCGCACAGTAGAAATAATGGGAGTGTTAAGTCCTCCAGAGGAACAGCAAATTATCCTCCTGCACAGGAATCAGAAAATGAGAGTGACTAGAAAGAGAAGATTTAACTGACAAATCTATTTCTGTCCAAACTACGTGAAAAACAAGAAATTACGGTAAAAAGTTTACCAGGCTGAAGAAAGAGCCCGGAGGCTGTGGAGACCATGTGTTGTGTCATGCAACGGCATAGCAGGGGCCACACAATTCCTTCTCAGACCTCTGCTGATTTCTTACCAAACCATAAGCCAACCACAATGACAAACCATTGGGGTTGTATTCCCTTTAACAGGGGACCTCTGCTATCAAATGCCCATACTAACATGCTTAGGAATCCTAATCTGGGACATTCAGCAAATTTTTTTTTTTTTTTTTTTAATGTGGACTTCAGTTTACCTTGCCCGTTTCACAGCATCTCCAAATCTTTGCATGTGACTTTCTGTGCCCAATTAAATTTATGAGAAACATCAGAAAAAGATCTTTTTGGATGTATGCCTTGTTTTTCCTACCAGTGCCTTTTTGAGTGTAGGTTGTACATGAAAGGAAAACTGCAGTCTGTATTACAAATAAAGAATACTTCCTAAGGGATATTGGACAGAGTTTGTCTCTAGGCCTAAATGAAGGGTCAATTAAAAAAAAAAAAAGTAACAAGCCCAGATAAGGAAGAGAATCCCAGTTTTAAATATCCCCCTCTTCCTTTGATGTGGAAGGAAATAAGAATGTATAAAGGCTTATATAAGAATTAGGGTAAGCTAGGGATAAAGAGCTACCTGAGGAAGTTGCTGTTACGGCTCAGAGCCAAGAGGAATTTGGATTCAGATGATGAGAACAGGCCTTCAATTTTATTTGCGGAAAGCAATAGGATCTGTTGATAGACGTTTGTGTTTTACACCATAGGCAATATCTCTGAGAGAGCTGCTCCTTAGTACCTGTGCAACTTCCCTATGTGCTCAAAATGAGTAAGAGAATACCAGAATAACTGGTAACTTCTTTATTGTGCTGATAAAGCAAAATGGATGACTGCTGTAAAGAACCAGATAAATAAATGAACTGGATGGCTAAAAATAGCAAAGGGGCTCAGCTTAGCTGACTCATGAATTTGTAGATGAAATCTCATGGAGTCTGGCACACAGCGTCAAAATAGGAGGCAAAGGTAAATGTTGGGGGGCATTAAATGAACAAACAAAAATGAATGGACCTGCAAATGGTCTGGGGGAAAAAAAACCAAACCAACCCAAGCCATTTCTAATTAGAGCTGTTGAAAATATGGTTCTGCATTTCCTGTGTCCCGCTCAATGGGAAATCACCATCCTCCACAGATGTGGCTGCACTGGAAAGCTCTAAGAAAAAGGTCAAATAAATTTGTTGTTAATGTAACACATCCCCATGCCTGGGGAATGGATTATTTCTTCCCCTGAGCAGAAGCCACCAGGTAACTGCTCAGCTGTTTCGGGGCTTCTCTTACCCCCCACCTGCAGCTTCTCATCAGTTGGCTTAGGCAATTCAGGGACAGTGTCTTGCCCCTGAAGAAAAGTGACATTGCATGCAGCTGAAGTAAATACAGATGCACGTGCACTTATCAAGTAGCGTTACCTAAGTCTGTTTACCAAACGTCTACACTTGGGTTTTCCAAATGGCCTCTTTCTCTTCAGTTTGTTTTTGTATGCTTACAAGTAACTGACTGCATGTTTAAATTTTGTGCATATTCAAAAACCACGCAGGTAGCTAAGCATTTTTTTGTCCCAACAAATCAGGCAGTAAAGCCTGTGCTTTCCAGTCAGTGAAGGTAGAATAATGAAAGCGCTGCTATTTTCACACTTGTCCATAAAATCTGACTATGATTATTAAGGTTAAATATGCCACTCACAAGTCCTGGCTAGAGCTAGATAATATTTTTTCTGTTTGGCCAGAAGTTTTACCCACTGATATGTATGTGTCCATGTTGCCAAAACCTATTTGTGAGATTGTTCAGGTTTCATGAGGTCACTTTTGAAAAGGTGTTAAAAGAAGCATTGAAAATATTTGTTTCTAGTGTTTCTGAGATGTAATGTTTTCATTTTGAAACGATGTGTTTTGTGTAGGTATTTGCCTAAAGTAACATGATTTTTAATGAATGAATAAATCAAACATGCCTATTGGATTCACGCTACAGGACTGAATTAATTTAGTTACCACAATCAGCATTCAGGAATTAAAAATTGAACCATAAGCTTCAGGACAGATACAAATAAAACTGACCTTGGCATTGAAGGTAAACATCATTCTAGAGTAAAAATTTCTGTCTTCTGCAGCACAAGAGATTTAGGCTAATTGCTAAGTGGAATGTTAAGCCCATGCTTCTTTCGCTCTGTTCTCTGTGTGTGCATGAAGGCTTTTCAGTCCAAGCTTCGAGCGGCATGATGCCAGGTCAGACAAGCACTAGAGATTAGTTATAATGAAGTAGTGGCACCTGTACCCTTGGGGTGGAAACTCTCTTATTTTGTTAACTAGATCACTAAATAATACTCAGATTTGCATGGTGTGTTTGCAGAAACAGCAGCCCCCACTATAACAGCAGTGTAGCTATTTTCACAGAACGGTGTTACTATCTAGTGCCAGTTCTTTAAAAAACATCTCAGGAACATGGACCTTCAAGGCCCATCAAAGTGAACCAGAATGGGGCATCCAGGTTCCCTGAATAGTTTTCCAGGTCTGCATCCTCATCAGCATTTATATCCCTGAGCTGTCTGGAATGCACTTTTCTGTGGAAACTAGTAGAAAGTCTGGCTTCCAGAGGATGTGTGTCCCTGACTGACCTACTCCTGGTTTATATTAGGACTGCAGAGTGAGCTTACTGCATATTAGACACTGGAGAACTGTACAGCTCAGACCACCTTAGCAGCAGAGTGGACCGCCTCGTGTCTAAAAAGGCTGAACTTGGGTTAAAGCCTTTTCAGCAGCCAGGATATTAATAATGTCTCTCTTCCCTATGGATTCTCTGATGCCCAACAAGAGGTGGACTCACGGTGCATTATTTCCTTTGCAGAAGTCTAATAAAGCTAATGAAGTCTCTCTCGTTTGCTTTCATGAATCTTACTCTATATTCTTGAAATGTGTGAGTAGTAAATATTTCTGAGGCTTCTGCACCTCAGATTTTGTCTGAAGTGATGAAAATGTCCCAAATGTATTGTGGGGAAGTGCCAGACAGGCAGATGCTCAGAAGTACACAGAATGTGTTCACTAAGTTTTATTTTCTCACAAAATGAATCTCAAAAGCTTGACTAGTTTTGCACTTTTCTTAAATGGCTTATAATGATGTCTTTATTTCAGCAAAGTGCTAGTAAAAGTGAGGTGGGATCTAACAGATTCACACCTGGTTTTCTCTTAAGATCTCTTGCTGTATTTCCTAGGAACTAGGATATAAGCACATCCTAGGATGTAAGTGCTCTAGGGTCACTAAGGCTATTAGACATCATACTGTCCAGCAGCCAGGGGTCCATATCTTTGGCAGAGAATCTACAAATATATTATGTTTCTCCTGGATCAAAACCACTGTGAAAAATGAAAATCCTCACGTACACACATATGTGAGCAGATACACTTTTCCATTAGTGCTCAAGATGCCCTTTCCAGGTGATGCCTATATACGGCAAGAAAGTGACTCTAGGAAGGGAATTTGTACCCTGTATTTCAAGAGCTCACCTAAGCAGCACTTGCTAGTAATTTAACTATGTCAAACAGAAACAAGGTGCTGATATTTCTGACTGACTCTGAAATTTGGGGTTACTGCTGTCTTTCAAGTATTACAGATGTTAAACCTTCACAGAAGTGTCTAAGGTTCTTTTTTTTGGCCTAAGTAACCTGAAATGCAAAGAGGTGACTAATTGCAGGGGTTAACTGTGCTGGAACATTAGCATATGGATTTGTTCTTTTAGGGTGTATGGAAAGTACTGCTTTTAATGGAAGAAATGAGATGCCTTAGTAAACTAGGAGACATGAAAAGATGCAAACATTTATCTGCATTAAAGCTGTGTTGTAGCCTGTACTTCAGCAGAAAAGCTGCTGTGAGGTCAGAGCTTCCCCTACCAAAGTCCCGCAGTGAACAGAGGTTTGAGGTGTGTAAAGTAATGTATGTTCTACCACGCTCATAGCCTGGTGATGCAAGGATGCTGAGGTTGTAAGTGAATTACACCTGACCTAGCTCTGCACCTCATTAGCAACACTGATAATTTGGGCTTTTGAGAAATGCATTGCTTGAGTCCTGGGAACGGTAAAGAAATTGGGTGAAGCTAGTACTTAAAAAAAGAAATAACATGACTAGTGTCACGGAAAGATCAGGAAAGGATTATGAAAAATAAAGAAAAGCTTCCCAAGAATACGCACAAATAGACACAAGTTTTGCCAATGAAAGACTGAAAGAGACCGATATCTTCCTGTGTGAGATAGCCCTGCCCAAGAAAATATTGGGTTATTTCCTTGGGGATCTGTTGGATGGATTAAATCAGCCTTCACAGAGTCACCCCTCTTGAAAATTGCCTTTTATGGATTATCCTTACCTCTGTTCTGGATCCAGTTATCACTAGTTCTTTAAAGACTGCAACCATAACAGAAATGTTCTTACATTTAAGACCGTCCTATGAGTCATTTTCATTTGGAGGCATACACCTCTTTAGCATAGATCTTCCTAAATGCTACCAAACTAGGACTGCTTCCAGGGCTGGGGAGCCCAAAGCAGGTAGGACAGACCCCCAACTGCTTGGGAAGGTGAAAACAAGCGAACAGCACTCAAATGAAGCAAACCGCATAAATGAACCTCATGATGGCACTGGATTAGTAAAATATTTTTGGTTGCAACCTTGTTATGGCTGCAGTATTCAAGAAGAAGTTGTACAAAGGACAAATTTGTTACAATTCACCCAGAGTTCCTTTTTTTCTGTTACCATGGAAACAATATCAGTCAAATTAATATGAGTGGGGTTTAGTAAAGACAGCCACAAATACCTGAAGAAGTATGTGCTTGTAAATGTTCACCCTCTGTGATTTATATAATGTAAGATGGCTGGAGAAAGCAAGCACTTCACACGTCAGGGCTATTAATTCTTTTCAATAAAACTAGCTCCTAAAAAGGCCTAGCCAAAATCTGAGTTGTACTGTACATATGCACACCTGATGATAAGCCGCTTTACCCCCAAGGAGTGCAGCAACCTAGGCAAACGCACAAGACAAAAGCTAAACAAACGTGGTGTTAGTTATCTTGAGTTTGAGCCTGTAAGCACATAGGTACATAACTGACTTTAAACACCTGAATGGTCTCACAGATGCTCACAAAGTTAGCAGTGGCTTAACACCCAACCCATGTTTCAATGTATGTAGTACTGAGGACAGATTCAGGTGCAGAGACATTTACTTTCCTTACTGCCATAGTCATCCCTTGGTGAGTAAGGCATAAACAATCTGCACGGATCAGGGAGTACATGAGACCTATCTTTCCCACACAGTTTTTGGCCATGCAAGGGATTAAGGAGTAATTTTTGTCCTGACAGGCTGCCATCCCCTTTTGCATATTGTAGATTAAACTGCTTCGGAGAATATGCATGAAACTTCACCCATCACTGCAGTCCTTCAAGCTTTGTATCTGGGGGGTAGATTTCCTAGTCACGGAGGTAAACAGAGATAAGAGAAGGTTAAGGAAAAGGAAAAGGGCAGCTCCCACAAAAGAAAATCCAATTCCTCCACAACACCTACAAAGCTGAAAAGTGTATGAACTCACCCATATAGTCCCTGGAAGTTGGGTCCCAGGGCACTTGGAGACAATAGAATCAGAGCCACTGTCCATCCACCTCTCCTTTTTTTTGTCTGTCTTTTTTTTCCCAGCCTGTATGCTGCAGCTATAGCTAATTTGTCTGACAGTTACCTTGTACTTGGTGCTGTGGTACGCAAAGGTTATTGGAATTTATATGCAAAGCTCAATGGATATAGAATTAAAAAATGCCTCAGAGACATTCCTGCAATGAGATGCCAAATCTCAGAAGTTGTATCTTTATGAGGAAAATTTGAATAGAAAACACCGAGTTTTATGACTCTTGCACATATTAATTCATACCAATCCATGTTGTAAGAGGACTATAGGGGCTATTTTTCACTTGGGCTGAGACAGGAACTCTGCTAGATTTACTGACTTGCTGTGAGAAATCTACTTTATCTGGCTGATAGATACCTTTAAAATGTAAATCAGAATGGTGAGCTTATCACAAGGCTACCACTAGGAGCCCATAAAATGCTTGGTGTTGCAGGTCACAAGAGATTTTGGGAACAAGGTGAGCAAACTGGTCAGCAAAAACAGATCCTAGACTTGACACTTTATTTTCTGTCTTATATGAAAGTTACCGGAACTGAAATCAAAACAACTTTTTATTATACATCCATCCCCTTCGCAACTAGCGATTTCCATGACTTTGTGGGAGAGTCTAGATTTTAGAAGATACTATTATAATTGTGCAGACTCACAGATTCTTACCTCATCTGTGGCCCAGGTGCTTTGTCTGTCTGGAGAGAAAAAGGAAAACCAGCTGCCCTATGAAAACCCCAGATGCTCTCCTTAAGGAGCCCTGCCCACCTCTGTTCTCTTCAATGTCCTATAGGTAGCCCTTTGGGTTTGTACCATATTTGCTGTGTCGTGAACTGGTCACTTCAGGACTACCTTGTAGAGAAACCCATGGCTCAGAAGCTTGAAATACCGATGCTGGCAACAGATCACAAAGGCTAGAAATTTCCTCTGCAAACAACCAATATTTATATTGATACTTTCAAATGCATTCAATAAGGGGAATGACAGCAGCCATGATATTTCCATCCTAGAATGGTTGTTACTGATTTGTCTTCCTGCTGGTAAAAGCACGTATTATGCTTGCTGTGTCTTTTTCATGCACACATGCAAGCACACACAGGCAGATGATGCTCTTTCAAGCCATCCACAGATGGTTTCCCCATCAGGGTTTACTTTGCCATTTAGATCTCCTGCTTCACAGCCTCCTCTCAGTGTTGCAGTCCCTATTTTCTGTAATTAACTTCTGTTCCTCCCCCCATTTTTTTTTACAAACACTTTTCACTCTGATGCTTAGAGTCAACCATCTCCCCAAAGCACTGTGATATTTAACAGCATCTGGGAAAAATGTGGTTGGAGAATTGGGACACTTAAAGGAGACATTGCTCTTGTAAGTGTGCATTCACATTTTTGAATAGATATTCAGAGGGTGCGAATATAGATGAGGGAGAAGATATGAAAGGGCTTATTACTAATTAACTGTATCTATTTCTCCCCCTTTTAAACTGCTTTTTGTTTATCATTTCAGCTGGTAGGGTAATACACTAAATTAAAGCTGCAGAACACAATTATAATTAAGATTCAAAAAGCCAATTGCCTGTTAGTAAACTACCAATTGATAATAATGTAAGGGATATTTATAGCTCTTTGCTAAGTATGCAGCAGATTTGCATCAATAACATACTTGTTAATCTCCAAACATTTTATTCAGTAGCCTTTTATTTACTATTGAAGGTAAGATTACTCTTCTTGAGCCATCCTTTCTAAAAGCATCTTGCTTTCATCTTGTTTGCAGAGTTCAGCAAATACAGATGCTTCAATCCTTTCCTCTTCTATGAAATAGTAATAACGGTATATAATTATTAACATCATACCATGCGGAAAACCTTGCCATAAAGAACATGCTATGCATGGTTCAGCTCTCATAACATCTTGCATTTCTACAGCTCCTTCTTTCTGAGTCATCTCACATATTCTATAGAGGGGAAACCAAACCACCTTACAAAGGAGAGGAATCGGCCACCTTTGGGCAGAGCCCCTAACATAGGGCCCTTGTTTTCTTTCCTTTCACAGGGAGGTGGAACAAGACCTGTTTAAAGAGTTTAAAAAAATTAACTGAAGTGATAGGTTTTGGTTTGTGTTTGGTTTGTGTTGTTACTGTGGGATTAATAACTAGCCTCTATGATTTCTTTTAATTATTATAAACCATCTGCATAACCATCATTTCAGCTATGTGATGAACTGTAAATAATTGCGATGTGACTTTTTTGTGAAATATGTTTCTTGTGTCATATGTTTGCTAAATTTTGCGTGGCGTTGTAGTACTAATTACTGGAGTCATTAGGAGACATTGTGTATTATCCCATCATGTGTACAGCATTAAGAAAACCAGCTTAGGCACAGGTGACTGTCTGCCATCCACTGCGTAGGCACTGGAGGGGCAATTGATGAAGCATGAGGGTGCCTCATCTCTTATTGTGCCATGACTGCTTTTCCAAAAGCTGCTAAGCTAACATGTTCCAAAAGCTGCTAAGCGTGTGAGTACCTATGTGATTGAGAAGGGATATGGTGTATACCAAGGACCGAGGACAGTGATGCAAAGTTACATGGTACAGTGATGTAGGTTAAATTGAGGCAAAACGGCCACATTGGAAATTATAGCCTGAGTCGTGCCTGCAGTTACTGCCACAAGTGAGGGGTTTGGAGACTAGGGCACACCATCTTGGCAAAAAAGCCTGAGAGATCCCTCACAAAAAATATAGCTCTTTGTCAACCTGCCCCTTTCCTCAAAGGGAGAATGAGGCTTAGAAATGAATGATCTGCCGATTCCTCAGCCCTCCTTGATAGCAGGGTCTGGGCAAGGGAGAAACAGAAAGAAAACAGTTTTACCTATATCCTGCACGTGTGGGAAGAAGGTCAGTGAACCTATGTAAAAAGATATTCCCAAAGCTGAAGCAGGGCTACAACTTCTTCCAGCCACAACTGGCCCTCCAAGTCAGCCTGTAAATACATTTTGTTTATTCTTCAAAGACACATACCTTACAGCTCAAGCTGGAAAAGCATGTGTGAGAGTTGGAAAAAAAAAGGGAGATAATGGTGCGAAGAGAAATAGGCAGGATGCAAGGGAGAACTGTGGATGCAGGCGAGAACCCCGCTGTCACTACAACAGAAAGGATTGCAGCATGTGAGCATGGGGACATCAGAAAGTTTGCCAGGAGCCTAAGGTAGCACAGATTTTCCCTGCATCTCTTCTCTTTGGAGCTAGACGATGTCATCCTTTCCATAGGTTGGCTGAGTGCAGGGTGAATCCAGGTGGTGATTATGCAAGCAATTTCTGCTTCCTGTGCTGCCTATCATGAATTTTATTATGGGTGGGCAAGTGAACTGACTCGCCCCAGGACTGGCCAGATAATTACACGGTCGTTACTAACCACATTACTGAAGGGTAAATATGCAGTTATTTTTATCCATAAAATCAGCTCTTTCAACCCTAAGACTAATTCCACATTATTATGCAGCAATATGTAATTACTATAAGACAGCTTCTACCCTCAAAGAAGCAGGCACTATTCCAAATGAAATCTTTCAGGGTTTTAAGTAAGCCATGCAATCTGACAGCAGGATTTGTCCTCTACCAGCTACCCAATAAAAAATGTAAAACTGTCATGAGAAAAACAGAAGAAAAACAAGACCCTATTACCAGGCGTAAGCATTAACAATTGCTATCCCATTCAGATTTTGAACGAAAACCAATTTTTTTTTAGAAAGAAATGCATTATGTGGGGAAACATGTCGCTATAACACTTAACGTTCCCATCCCAGAATGCTGATCACTCTAGGTGTGACTTCTGAGAGGAGGCACTGCGAAGTCTCTCTGGAAGTAGATGCTAGGTAAAACATAAGAGGAAAGGTAGCTACAGCATAACTACTGATGTTCCTTGTAACTCTTTTCATGTCTTGCAGGTACTGTTGCGTGATTTACCATGGAAAAACTGCTCTGCAGCATCCTGGTGTTTGGAATGGCTGTCATGGTCAACGCTTGTCCAAAATATTGTGTCTGTCAGAACCTGTCTGAGTCACTGGGGACTTTGTGCCCCTCCAAGGGTCTCCTTTTTGTACCGCTAGACATAGATCGAAGGACTGTTGAACTCCGACTTGGCGGCAACTTTATTATTAATATCAGCCGTCAGGATTTTGCCAATATGTCTGGACTTGTTGACCTTACTTTGTCCAGAAACACCATCAGTTACATACAGCCCTACTCTTTCACTGACTTGGAGAGCCTTCGGTCTTTACATCTGGACAGCAACAGGCTGCCTGACATTGGAGAGGATATTTTGAGAGGCTTAATTAACCTTCAGCATTTGATTTTAAACAACAACCAGCTAAGCAGCATCTCTGATGAAGCCTTTGAGGATTTTTTGCTGACATTGGAAGACTTAGACCTTTCCTACAATAACCTCCGAAGCATTCCATGGGAATCTATAAGGAAGATGATAAACTTGCACCAGCTCAGTTTGGATCATAACCTGATAGATTATATTACAGAGGGGACATTTGCAGATCTTCAGAAATTGGCCAGATTGGATCTAACATCCAACAGACTTCAGAAGCTCCCCCCTGACCCTATATTTGCCAGATCTCAAGTAATTCCATTAGCCGTTACCCCATTTTCTCCACCTTTGTCTCTCAGCTTTGGGGGTAACCCGCTGCATTGCAACTGCGAGCTACTGTGGTTAAGGCGACTTGACAGAGACGACGATATGGAAACTTGTGCTTCTCCCCCAGGTCTAAAGGGGAGGTACTTCTGGTATGTACAGGAGGAAGAATTTATTTGTGAGCCTCCTCTTATTACACAACATACTCACAAGTTGTTGGTTTTAGAAGGGCAAACTGCCACACTGAAATGCAAAGCCATTGGGGATCCCACCCCCATCATTCACTGGGTGGCCCCTGACGACCATCTCATTGGGAACTCTTCGAGGACAGCTGTCTATGAAAATGGCACCTTAGATATCCTAATCACCACCTCCAAGGATTACGGGACTTTCACATGCATAGCAGCCAATGCTGCTGGAGAGTCCACCGCAACAATTGAGCTCTCAATTGTTCAGCTCCCTCATCTCAGTAACAGCACAGGCCGAGCAGCCCCACCGAAATCCAGGCTCTCAGACATCACCAGTTCCAGCAAGTCTAATCGAGGGGAAACAAAAGGACCACCAGAAAGGGCTGTCCTGGTGTCAGATGTGACCACTACCTCAGCTTTGGTCAAGTGGACGGTGAGCAAGTCGGCCCCTCGGGTAAAAATGTATCAGCTGCAGTATAATTGCTCGGATGATGAAGTCCTGATCTACAGGTAAATGCAATTGCTGTTTTGTTCTCTGATGGTGGCAAGGGTAGGAAAGCAGGATATGAAGGCTTTTATTCTTAGGTCACTGGTTTGACTTTGAACTGAGGTAGCACTGCCACTGCCATCTGTAGCATTAGCGGTGTCTGATAAATTTGCATGGTGTCTGTCAGTTTATCTGTTGGTCTGTTCATCACTTTTCTGTCTAAGTCATACCTTACAAACCTCTGTAGTATTCATTCTCTAACAACAGCTGTTTTCAGTAAAATTTCCAATTTAGGAAAAAATAGTACCACGTTTGGTAGCCTCCTTACTAGGCTTAACAAAGAAAGAAGAACTTGACAGGCTAGAAGTCAGAAGTTTCCGTTTCCGCCTCCAGTAGGTGGGACTGAAACACACTGGTGAGAGAGAAACTGACGTGGGAGGAAGTTTGTGCTGTCTACCCGTAACACAGGCTCTAATTATTCTGCGATTCAAGATTTGGAGTTGTTAGCAAGAGATATTTCACCTATATGAAAGAGCTCGCTTCTTTCTTCACTAACATCTGTTTTACACAACTGTAATGGCTGTCAACTTTGGAGCATTTAATGTTTCATGCCATATTAAATGCAAGAAGAGATAGAGCTAATTTCAAAAGCAAGCCCTGAATGTTCATTACGCTCCTCCAGTTCCACAACTCCTCCAAATTTTAATGATGTAAAAAAAGAGTCTCTCTTGCAGTGATCCTAACTATGAAAAAGAAAGAAGCAATAAATTTTAGGAATTAAAAATGGGTAGGAAACTACTTAACAGAACAGGAAAACAGTGTTACTGCTTTTTCCCTCTGTCTTGGAAGAATGATTGTTGTAGTGTGTTCATGCTAATGATGAATCCCTAGAAACCACCCTTTCCTGCCTTTTTATTGCAGAAGCAGCAGTATCAGATACATTGAGCTGAAGTCTGTCTTTGGGTATATGTGAGCTACCAGCAGAAGTTAGAATCTCAGGACAAAGAAGAACCAAACACATAAACTTCTATAGCTTTACAACCGTCCTGAAGCCAGTGAAGAAAGTGGTAGAGGAATAATGGGATTTGGGTTTTGATTACAATTTGAGAGCAATCTCTGGCCAAAACATAACCAAAGCCATTGATTTCCTTGGTAGGCTTGGAGATACTATCTGCTGGCCTGCAAAATACTCTGTCCTTCTCCTACTGCCTGCAGTGAGAGCTGAGGCACCAGTCAAGTCATGATACTCAGCCTCTAGATCCCAGAACAGACCTTGCCATTTTCTTCTTTACCGTAGCGTAGTTTTCTTTAACCTGAGAAAGTCAAAACGAAAGGTAGTAAATGCTCATGTGATCTTTTTTGCTCACCCTTCTCCTACAATGAAATCTAATTTTAAAGTTGTTTTCAGAACTGAATGTTTAGTTGACACGGACAAAATTTTGTGCCAGAAATACTTTTATCTCAATCAGTTGTAGAACAGAAATAATAAAGTGATACATTTATCTGCTCCAAACTTAGCCACTCTTTGCCAAAAGAAGAAATATTGACAAGCAAGTCCAAAGAACATCTTCTTAAAAGGATATTTATTCAAATACTGAAAAAATCTGAGGAAATTCAGTTCTGTTCACTTTCGTTCCTCAATTATAAAAATATGTTGAAATAATCAAATCAATTAGCAGGTGCAAATCATTTGCCTTGCTCTGGCTAATGTACTGTGGAACTGGCATGTTAGCTTTGGGACTTGCGACTATGTGGAGTTAGGTAGAATGGAAGGATAAAATAAAACTAGGTAATGATAGAGTAATAGGAATAGAATGAAAGAAAATATGCTAGTGTCAGTTTTTCCTGAGGCAAATCTTTTAGCAAAAAACTCAACAGTATTTAAGACCTTGAGCCCGGTGGAAGTCTGAAAAAATCTGAAGGATGCGTATAGTCATATGAGCAATGAAAAAAAGAAAGAGACGTTAACCAGAAAGAGACATTAGTGGAGGTTGTCAGGTGTTGGAAGTGATTGGATGTGTCGATTTGCTGAGGAGGAGGATGTACAGGGTAAATAAAACGACCAATGCAGGAGCGAAGACATGCAATCTAGTAGCTGGAGGGGTGAGAATCGGGTGGCGTGGGCAGAAATGAGAGAAAGAACCCATCTTGCCAGCCTGGTCTGGAGGAACAAGGTGTCAGGCAACCCTGAATCCTTATCCTGTTCCCACTGCTGCCTCTCAGTGAGGTTTTGGCCCTTTCTTGCTTTACTTGGTTGTGGTTCAGTTTTCCAGAAGCACAGTGAGGACAGTGCTATTTCCATGAATCTCCCATCGGGCCTTTTTGAGGATTCATTGATGATGCATAGCTCTTTTCGTTCACAGCTTTCAAAAGCACTTCACCAAAGAAAACAAATTTTATTTCTTTACATTTTGCACTGGGGAAAAATGAAGCATAGGAAGATGAAGTGAATTGTCCAGCATCTGGGAGTTAATCAGTGGCACTCATAGTATCAAAACCAGCTCTTATGACTTTCAGCCAGGGAATCACTCAGTCCCTTAGAGTTAATTAACTAAAGCTGTTTTGCTTTAATTGGTCAGGTGCATGTCACTGCAATGAGCGTGTAGAAAAACCTAAGGGAAAAGGATTTCTACAGCGCTCTGCTCTATAAAATGCTGTGTATGTGCTAAATGGGATGTGATACTGCTTAGCTACTAAAATGATGGGCACTTAATATACGTTAAGATACATTGGTATGCCAGGACTGAGTCACACTGGCTGTGCTCAGCTTGAAGGAGTCCTGCCTCACTAGTAAGAAATGTTGTATGCACAAAAGAAAAAAAATTGCTACATTCTCTGCTAAGAATTTTTCATGAATATTGTACTCACAGTGGAAAAGTGAAAACAGAAGTTCTTCCCTCCCCATTGATATTAACGCCTCTCCTGACCATTACCCAGGACACCAGTCCCATTCTCACTTCCATCCCAGCCTTGGTCTTCCACTTACAGGAGCTGCAGATGGTGCAACGGGGACCGCGATGGGGTGCAATGGCCCCATGAAAATTCAAAGATGTGGGAGATAGTGGCAAGTGTTGTCTGTTGGGCCTCCTGATTTCACTGAGCTGAAATGGTATCAGAATCTGAAGTTTGGCTCTGGATACACCAGAGCCATCCTAATGAGGATTAGCAGGAGGAGCACTGTTTGTGTGCTTCCCCCATCTGACCTTCCCTTGTATTTAGTCTCGGGGCCATTGCTGAAGCTAGCAGCAGGTTTTTATCTCTTTCAGTGGATTCAGGATGCATGTTTCTGATACTGATCTAACGAGCACAGTCCTGGATCAGCACTCTGTTCCACATGGCTTCACAAAGTGAGAAAGAGAAGCTGGAGGGAAGGGAGTGATAGCTTGTGCAAACGTCTCAAAAAGGCAGCTTGGTCAATGTCAACTTGCAAAGACAACGACTGCCCCTAACATTGGCACCAAATCAATAACCTGAGGCTGCTCAGAGGTGACATGTTATATTATCTTTGCCACATCATTGGCAGAAGGGAGTGTTGCCTCTTTAATGGAGCACGCACTTAACTCTTAGTGGTATCTCAGAGCTTCCTTTTTGTGCCTTGATCTGTGCTCATATTGAAAAAGATCCTACAACAGGGGCCTGTGCTGGAGTCGTGTGTCACACACAGGCGAACACCATTGCTTTACTGATCTATGCGTGCTCCCAATGAGCTCTTTCTGTCTCTCTGACTTGTCCTTGCACTGTTTTTAGTAATCCTGCTGTCAAGATAATGATATTATTTCACCTGGAACAGAACCAGGATTCCTCTCTTTCTAGGCAGAGTGAGAGGAAAGCTTGTTTTGCTTTTTGTTTTGTTTGGGTTTTTTTTTTATTTGCTTTTCTTGCTTTTTTTCTTGTTTTGTATTTTTTCCCTTTTCTGATTTACGTTGCTTATTCATTCTAACTTTTCTTTCCTCATCACTTTCCTTAACTGTCCTATTCATCTTTGTGCCATTCAAAACCATGCTACCCTGGATGGAGAAAATGGAAATTATTGGTAATGTTATGAAGCCACATCATGGCCAGCAAGGGCAACAGAGAGAAGATAATAGATTGCTATCTATATGTTCTGTTTATACATACAGGTTTTGAGAGCGGGGCCTTTTAAACTGAAAATTAAAATTTCTCTGAGAACTGCAAGTAATTTTTTTAAACTACTATCACATAATAAGGTCCCTTGGCTGGCACATGTAGCCATGATTCATGCTGCTTCGATCCAGCAAACTGGGTATACATGGGCACTGATGGGATGCACCCATGAGTGCTGAGGGATCTGGCTTGATGTCAGTGTGAGGCCATTAACTCTGAACAATTGTGGCACTTGGGAAAGATACCTGAGGACTGGAGGAAACCAAATATCACTCCTATCTTCAAAACAGGCAAGAAGGAGGACCCAGGGAACTACAGGCCAGTCAGCTTCACCTCAATCCCTGGGAAGGTGATGGAGCAATTAATCCTGGAAACCATTTCCAGGAACGTAATGGACAAGAAGGTGATTGGGAGTCATCAGTATGGATTCACAAAGTCATGCTTCACAAACCTGACAACCTTTTACAATGAAATAATTAGGTTGGTAGACAAGGCGAGAGCACTAGATATCTACCTTGACTTCACTAAGGCTTTTGACACTGTCTCATAAGATCCTGGTAGAGAAACTGATGAATTATGTGCTGTATGAGCAATGAGGTGGATTTAAAACTAGCCAAATGGCTGAGCCAGGACGGTTGTGATTAGTGGCATGAAGTCTAGTTGGAGACCAGTAAATAGTAGTATACCTCAAGACTCAATACTGGTCCACAACCTATTTAACATCCGATCCTATTTCATATCTTCATTAATGATCTGTATGATGGTGCAGAGTGTACCCTCAGCAATTTTGTTGATGACACAAAACTGTGAGGAGTGGCTGATAGACCAGTGTCATGCTGTCACCCAGAGGGACCTTGACAGGCTGGAGAAATGGGCTGAGAGAAACCCCATGATATTCAACAAAAGGAAATCCCAAGTCCTGCCCCTAAGGAGGAATAACCCCATGCACCAGATATGCTGGGGCCACCTGGCTAGAAAGCAGCTTTGCAGAAATGGACCTGGGGTTCCTGGTGGACACAGGATTGAACATGAGCCAGAAATGTGCCTTTGCCATAGAGAAGGCTAATGGTATCCTGGGCTGCTTTAGGAAGAGTGTTGCCAGAAATTTGAGGAAGGTGATCCTTCCCCTCTATGCAGCACTGGTGAGGCCACACCTGGAGTACTCTGTCCAGTTGTGGCTCCTCAGAACAAGAGAGACATGGGCATATTGGAGAAAGTCCAGCAAAGAGCCACTAAGATGATTAAGGAACTGGAGCACCTCACATATGAGGAAAGGCTGAGAGACCTGTGACAGTTCAGCATGGAGATGAGAAAGCTCAGGGGGGAACTCATCATTGTGTACAAATATCTGAAGGGGGGGTGTAAGAAGACAGAGTCAGGCTTTCTTGAGCGGTGCCCAGTGCCAGGACAAGAGGCACTGTCTGAAGGTGCACAGGAGGTTCCATCTGAACATCAGGAAATACTTTTTTACTGTGATGGTGGCTGAGCACTGGCACAGGTGGCCCAGGGAGGTGGTGGAGTCTCCATTCTTGGAGATATTCAAAAGCCATCTGGACATGGTCCTGGGCAACTAGGTCTAGGTGGCCCTGCTTGAGCAGGGGAGTTGCACAAGATGTCCTCCAGAGAGTCCTTATAACCTCAGCCATTCTGTGATTCTGTAATCCTGAGTGCCACTCAGGTGGACACTTCCTTTGACACTGTGAGCTAATCACCAAAGAAAAGATGTTTGTAACTGTCCCTCTAGAAAAGCACAATACAATTTGCAAAGGCCAGAGCCAGGTGACTTTGGGCATGCTTAGACAGTTATATGGGTTTTAATGCAGCAGCTTTTCCATTCTTTCATCCTTTTCTGTAATATAAATTACCCTTAAACACACACCAATGACAGTAAATGTGTCTTGTACCCATCACTTTTAGCCAAGACCAGAAGTTTGTTAGAAAATGCATAACTGAAAATCAGTTCTTATTTGAAGGAAAAACATGCAGGAAGAGTAATCAATGTCCAACAGAGAAAGGGATGGAAGAAGACCAGAGGTCTACAAAACAATGTCTGTCCTTAGACTCAGGCTTAAAAGAGCAAACACTAGGATACCTGCTCTGTCATAGAAATCCTATCTGCTCCTCAGAAAGTTAAGAGTACATTTTTCTCAGTCTAGACTCTCCTTTCAAAGGTGTTTTAGACATTTAAGAGCATCAGACTTATGATCGGTGCAACTTAGGCACTGGCATACTTAATTCATCTTGAATAAGGGGTTGAACTGAAATATAAAAATCTGGAAAACAGTATCTTTGGGCCTCAGTTTCCCATCTGTAACCTGGGGTAACAGCACTGACTTGCCTTATAGGGATAAACACATTAAAAAATATTGTGGAACCAGGAGCCCACATAAATGAATAGGGAGACTGTTGCTTTGAAGTCATTGTGTGGTCTGCAGCAACAGGGATAGTCATGAATGATTAAGATGGAGTATTACATTGGAGCACTGCAACACTTGAATTCAAGTAAGGCATCTGGGGACAGAGATTGTGTCTTTTTTATGTGTAGAGCACCCTACATGATGTGGGACCAAATCTCAGTTTTGGCCATCAGGCATTGGTGTAATATATAAATTCACCACTATTTCAAAAGATGAATAAATCTGCAAGTGTTTTGTAGAGCTTCCCAGGTCATACTGAGCTTGCAGGCTGTGTTTTGAATTAAAGAAATGATGCAGCCACTTGAAAATGTTCATCTGAAGTGCGACACTGCTATTAGATTTATGAGAGATTTAGGTCTAGTTTATTTTGTGGTATTTTGTACTAAGAGTGATAAAAACAACTGCACAAATTAAGAATTACTGTAGCACTATAGTGTCCCTAGCTTATATATTCAGCACTGGAAGAAAAGGTATTTTATATATCTCTGAAAGTTTATTTTTTCCATATATATTTTATGTAGCAGGCAGTCTAAGCATTAAAATACTAATAAATGGCTCCACATCTCCAGTCTATTTAAACAATGGTGCAACTGATTTGATTACTTAAACAATATAATAATGATTTACATTTACACAGCTGCTTTTACTGCAAGTGTTTTACAGACTGGCTGAACAGAGATCACTCCACCAACCACTGCTATCCTGTCACCTCTCAGTTAAATATCAGCTGCAGTTTGGCAGTCAGGTGATAATGCAACTCCATTTTATGAGCAAAAAATAACTTCAGCATTTGCACTTATGGATACTTTAACCTAAGTAGGAATTAATTAACTGAGTTTGAATTTCCCACAGCATAGTGGGATAAATATCCCCATGCACTCTTCTAGTCAATTGCATGTCAATAAGAAAATGCTTTATGACTAAGGTGCTGCAAACTTCAGAAATATCTAAGTTGTGTAAGGATGTTCTCTCAAACAGCAATGTCACACTGAACACCAGGTCATGCATCAGAGGGGATGCCGCTGTCTAGATTGCTAATGCTTCTTGCAACGAAAGCCTATTGTGTGGAGGTCTACCAGCTAAAGACTGAAAACAGAGGAAGCCCTGCCCTGTTGCTGTTAGGGCAAATAATCTCAACATCCTGATGCTGTAGTAAGGTGGGATTACGTTATTTTCTCTCTGAGGAAAGTTAGAAATGCATAGTTCTGGTAATTTTAGAAAAGGCAGAGAATTAATTTGTTCTGAAAGGCCCGGACGTCTTACTCATGATTTAGCCTGGAGAAGAGAAGGCTGAGGGGAGACCTCATCGCGCTCTACAGCTACCTGAAGGGAGGTTGTAGCGAGGTGGGGGTTGGTCTCTTCTCCCAAGTAACCAGCGATAGGACGAGAGGAAATGGCCTCAAGTTGCCCCAAGGGAGGTTTAGACTGGACATTAGGAAAAATTTCTTTCCTGAAAGAGTGGTCAGGCCTTGGAACAGGCTGCCCAGGGAAGTGGTTGAGTCACCATCCCTGGAAGTATTTAAAAGACGTGTAGATGAGGTGCTTAGGGACATGGTTTAGTGGGCATGGTAGTGTTGAGTTGATGGTTGGACTTGATGATCTTAGAGGTCTTTTCCAACCTTAATGATTCTATGATTCTATGATTTGGACAGTGGGTTCATACAGGTGAAGACCTACGGGTAAATGCCTGCCACTCTTCTACCCCTTTTTCAGTTCCACCCTTGTCTCCAACCTGGCTAGGCACTGACCTTCCTCCATGGCTCACAGCTGGTGCAAAAACCCCTCCTCACCCTCAACATGTGAATTGAGCTATTCCGGTTGCATTGTATCCAGGATACAAACCTTGATTTGGTCATTTATATATTTAAACACTGAATAAAACAACCATTGAGAGGAAGGACATCACATGAAGACATTAATCACATGTATTAATCATTTGTATTTGACAGGTTGAGACAGGAACTGAATAAAAATAAAAATGTGAAGTCACAGTCCCAGAGGGAAGCAAAATTTATATAAGCAGAGCAGGGGAAAGTTTGACGTGGACATTTGGTACTTCAGGTCATTTGAGAGTGATTTGCAGCAGTAGGGTGCGTCGACTTCTTGAGGACCCTCAGCAAGCGCAGGCTTGCTGAAAAGCATCAGACATAATGAAGAAGATGCTTCACAGAAGCACGTATTCTGGGACTGTGGGGTTTTATTTGCTTCTGCTGGAAAAAAATTAATCTAGCCTTTTTATTTTGTCTTTCTTAATGGGAGAAGTACAGGGACAAAGGGTATTTCAGGGCTGTTTTTTGTTTATTTGTTTGCATGTGTTTGTTTTTTTCTTCTGTCTTTTTCCCTTGGCAATATAAGAAATCTTTGAAAAATAAGAAAGAGAATGCAGTGAAAATGACAAAACTTACATGTATTGCCAGATAATGAAGTGGAAAACAGAAATACAAATTATTAAATATATATAAATATAA
>NW_009208585.1:0-7120 GCF_000690835.1 Fulmarus glacialis
TTTTTTTTTTTCTCCCCATCTGTAAGCAAGGCCAACTTTTTCAGTGGAAAATAAATATTTTTGTGATCAACTCTGATGCCTCATTAAGAGTGTTCTATTGACAAGCCATTTTTCCACCTGAAAAAGTTTCAATAGGAATTTTCTATAACCACAGGGAGATGAGTTAGGTATGGAGACACTGAAAGTCATCTAAAGAACTCCTGAGTTTGTGTGGAGTGATTTGGTGACCTGGTTCCACCCCCATCAATCCCCATGTGCAAATCCCCATCCCAAGCACTAACACTTCACTTCTCCCGGGCGCCAGGAGCCCCAGAGCTCGGATTGCCTTTCGGCCGTTGTTGGAAGTGTCAGACGTGAGACGGGCCTGTGGGGTGGGATAGGAAGCCAATTATTTTGGGGTCAGTTCTGAGAAGCGCTTATTTCTGTCTGCGTTTTGGATAGAGAGTTGTCAGTTTGTAGGGCTGCTGGGGCCTTTAACAGGCAGCGAAAACTCTTAAGATTAAGAATTAATTTGTTATAACCTTCCTCTCAGACAGTCTTGATGCTGGGAAGACTCTGCCTATGGCGTTAAGAGAAGCGACCCAGGTAAAATGGATGGCGGTCGAGGGTACATGGAGCACTCCTCGCGTCGCAGTTATTTCATACCCGCTGAAAACCCCTTTTGTTTTCCGCCCTTCCAGTCGCGGTCCAAGAGGCCTCCCAAACGCACAGTATGTTCTGGGTGGGCTCCTGGGAAGCTGGGAGACCCTGCCCCGCAGAGTGGGGGTTTTGGCCGGCGGAGGATGTGTACATGTACAGAAGAGTTGCCAGTCTGCTGATTTATGGACTTGCAAACCACAGGTTTGCAAAGAGACCATTAATGTCTTGCTGACGAATGGTTAAAGATGACTGGAAAGAAACCCTTTGTTTTAACACTGCAGAAGCACTTTTGCAGTATTGAGAGCAGTGGTAGCCCTGGAGTTACTCCACTTTCTCTGCACAGCAGCTTTTCTGCACCAAATCTGTCCCACCTCCCCCCAGTCTAGCTTCCCACGGCCGCCTTCCGTACAGAGCGTATTTACCCTTCAGCAGGGACAAACTGAGCAAAGCCTCCATAAAAAAACCCTGAAATCAAGACAGTAGGTTGCCTACTGCAAAGAATTATTAGCCACCCTCGTTATTGGGGAATGAGGGTGGTTAATTTTTGCTACATGTAATAAATGATTTGAGCACAATTTGGAGTAAAAGGTCAGGCAAGGTCTAAAGGCGTCTGACTGCGAGGGCTCTCCCTTCCCCCCGGAGTACGTTATTTCTGGAGGAGTTTCTAGAGCTGTTGACTACGGAGGGAAGAGCCCCAGACCCAGCAGCAGCTTTTGTCCCCAGATACGGAAATGTATTTTAAGCATCCCACAGCCTCTTCCCCGCTTCCATGTGATTGATAGCTCCGTATCCTGATGCTGGCTGCCGCAAAATATTCCTGTAAATTAGGGGTTTTTATGAATTAACCAAAGTGCTGTCACACCTGTTGTTATAGGTACAATACAAAATTCATGTGGACTACTTCTATACTGATGGAGAGTATAAGAGATGTCTAGAACAATTTTTTTTTTCAAGTGTTTTAAGGCTCTGGGTGGTTCTTTCAAAAAGCGTAAGGCAACAAGAATGCATGTAGCCTGAAGATGCACGCATTTAATTTTAAATTTTGTTTACTGTTCTCAAAATTTTATGTGTGTGTCTCAGATTTTTTTTTTTTTAAATATATATTTTATTATTGACTTAAAGACAAAACTAAAATGACTTGCATACAGTCACAACACAGAAATGCATAGAAATCCTGAAGAAACAGAGCATTGACGCTGTCGCTGGAGCCTAATGAGCTGTCACAGTGCTGGGCCATGTAGCCTGTTGCAGTTAGGAGAAATTGTTGTCATGGTAAAAATGATTATTTTAATTAAATTTGCAAAAGTATTTTAAGTCTTGCTCTCTTTTTACTGAAGAATTAAGCCACGAGATGCTAACACTGAGGTCACCGAAGTGCATGTGGGTGTACTTGTACGTGTTTAACCTAAATAGGCTTAGGAAATGTGTATGTGTGTAAGAAACGTTTATCATAAGCCAACTATTTTGGGCAGATTCTTTATACCAGGTGAGTGGTATGGCTATACGCTGTCGGTACTTGACCTAGCCGCTTTGGGATTGGCTTTAATTCATCCGTATGACCTCCTGTGTGGTTAATGACTGTGAAATCGAGCTGTCTTCTCACTTTTTGCCGCTTAGACTGGGCTGTCTTTCTTCCGCGTGCTCTCCTGATATACAGAATGGTGTTCACCAAGACTTCCCGCACACGTTGTTTGTGTTCTTGTGTGGATTCACGCAATGCCTTTGCTTAAGCGAAAACATTTTGTTCGGCATTTGGATAACCCTTCCCTTCATCTGTGATGGCTCAAGAATTCTTCAGAGAAGTTCCTTGGTAGAAAGAACAGCTTAGTATAAACCTATCTGCAGCTGTAAGTTTGCATTGTTACGAGGTTTTTTTTGCTCACGCTTGGCCCTGGGAAAGCCCTTCTAAAGGAAAACTCAGGAAGTTTTCTCTGTGGTAAAACATCAGCTTTTCATTTTCCCTTTACAAACACAATTCCCGTTAGCATCAGTGAAAATTATGGGGAAATTCTCCAAAGCCTTCTAAGTCAATGGAAGCCTTTCTTTGACTTGGTCGGATTTTAATTCGTAAGCATATAAAAGGGATAAGAAATCCCTAATTACAATTTACTAATGCGTTTTAAGAACGTTGTTACAGTAGGCTGCTGTAGAAATACAGTTTAATAGAGCTGGTAAAGCTGCAAGAACTGATTTTCTTCTCGACTGAGTGCTGGGTCAATTAGAAGTAAGCTGACTTATCTATTGTTGTGCTTTACCACAGCTCTGTACCCCAACTGTCTTGTGCTTGAGACTCTTTCACGATGGCACTCTTTGATGGATCTCCATCCATCAGAGCTTTTGCAGAACTGGGTATTTCAGTCTTCCGTTGGGTCCGTGACATAAGGCTAGCCAGCTCCCTGCCATGAACAGCCGTCTATAGGGCATGGAAGAGCTGAAGCCCAATAGGACATCCTTCAGAGGTTTCTGCATTGCTCCGCTGCTTTTTTATTCTGGTCAGTGATTATTTAGCAGAGACTTGTAAGAAGAATAGTATTGTTTTGAAAGACGTGAGGACGTTGCTATGTTTTCATGATCTTTTACGTAACAGCTAAGAAAGCACCGGTGATAAATGATAGCTACTCTTTTGTGTAAAACGGGAGGGGTTCGTCGAGCAGGTTGCCAGCGTACATTTAATTGTTAATTACACATAGAATAGTCGTCATTAATATTTTACAGCATAATATGTTAATTGGATTTACTTTCACAGAATCACAGAAAATTGAGGTTGGAAGGGACCTCTGGAGATCATCTAGTTGACTCCTTTCCAAAGAAAACGTTAACTTTTGACTCAATATAATCTGTGCACGTTATGTTGGTATGAGGACATAGAGGCTCTTTACTCCTATCTCCAACAGCCCGTCACCACCAGCGTGTTCCGTAACCTCTGCATAAAATCTGAGCTGTGGCTGTACCCCTTCGGCTGGAAAGGCACCGAAGGGGGCAAAGCCGCCACAGCAATTCTCCGGAGGTGATGCAGTGCCTTCTTAACTGGGGACCGCTCGCCAGATCTCACCTGCCTAAGGAATCACCTTATCCTTTTCTTTCACCCTGGAGTCTCTTTTTAAGTGTGAGTAGGTGTCTGGTGAACTACACAGCTTATTTCATACCAATGGATAGTTGATGCTTTTGCAACAGCTCCTTCCCAAATTCTTGTTCGTTACTGTTATTCATATTTGTAGCACTACTGTGCTTTTATGTTTCTAGCACATCTGCTGTTATTGCATGGACGCTGTTCTCTAATTCTTCCTGTCCTTGGACTCAACCTTGCTTACAGATTCAAAAGGGAATCCCTGGGTTGAGCTTTTCTGCACGTTTAGTGCATCACTTGATGATACCATCTCCCACATCACCCGTTACAGTTCCAGCAGAGATGACATGTCTAGGAAAACACATAATCGGATATTATAGGAGACCAGATGGCTAGTACCTACAGCTTTTACGCTCTGCAAAAATACCGCTTCCGTAGAAGCAGAAAGAGATCGCAGAGCCCCAGGACACACTGGCAGTGTCAATCAATGCAAGTCCTGTCAAGAAAGCTAGCAAAGAGCAAACGAAGCCAAGATTTCATCAGTGAAACAGTCTACATCGTGAGAGCTGCCACGGTGAGGCTTTCACTAGCCCCGTCGGCCCCGCAGGACACTCATTGCACCTGAACGGCACGGGAAGGCAAAAAGCATTGCGGTTATTCCCTCGTTGAACATCAAATTCAAGAAAGATACCTTGGGGAGGTAGCGTCATTTGAATTAATTCATACAGCAGCGAAACTGTCGGGCCAAACCTAACACATTTTAATCTCTTTTTGATCTAAGTAACTAGTGAAGAAGTTTGCCAAAAGATTCCTAAAATGTGGGTAAAGGAGTAGAAGGTTGTCATTGTAAAAGATGCTGTCCGCCTGCTGACTAAACGCGGGAAGTTACTGTGTTTATAAAAGATGAAAATGTATTCTGGAAAACAATGCTAAAGAAAGCTTAGTATTTTAAATACAGATAATTTAGTACATGGCTCATTGCACATTCAGAAGTATCTTCTTAACATAGACTGTGTTCTTGGTAAAGCACTTTTGCGAGGACTATGTTGGAACGAATCTAAGGATTACGTGGGAAACGGTCAGGATTTGGGATGCTTGTGCGAAAATCATGGCAGGCAAGTATTTTTACTTTTAAGTTTTATGAAGTAACATGCTCTACCTTTCAAAGCTTAACAAGTGATCGGCAAATAGGGAACTAAACCTCTCTAATAATGTTTCAGGTGATCTGTTGCCTCGGGGTCACTCTGCTGTGTTGTTTACTCTGGTTTCATACCTACAAGGTTATTTTTTCGGCCAAGAGGGTTAAAAATGACTTGAAAGCCATGGTTCTTGGAACAAAAGATGAATTTCACAACAAATCCTCTGGCCACAAACACACAGGGTGCCAGTCATGATAGATGTCTTCCAGATAACTGGACTGGGTTTTTTTTTTTGCTTTATTCTAGCTCCATATCCCGCTCTTCTCAAAGGGCTTTACATCTCAGTTTTGGTCTTTTTTTCTGTCTTTTGTCTAACAAGACTTTACTGATAACTTATTGTGATTGACTTACATGCATTCTTGTGGCTTTGTCATCTAACATCAGTCTTGTATTATCGCTGTTGTTTATGAGAATCTAAAATCTTAATTCAGGACCTGAATTTAGGCCGCCGTGGTTTTGGGACAGTAATGACAACGTTTGCATTTTGAGTAGTGCCTAACAAACTGCCAATCCACAATAAATAATTAATATTCTTTTAACAATTCCTTGTAGATCGACCTTGCTTGATGGAGCTTATTCATAAGCAGTTTTCTATTCAGTTCCTGTGTGTGAAACGCTTGACTATCCTCCACGTGCCCAAGTGTAGTCAAGAGAGCACTTGAAAAAAGTGCCATGACTATAGACAACGATTATTAGTTGTATTTCACTGAGTTCATTGGGGCTTATATGGCACATGCTTAAGCAGTTATTTAGCTAGGCTATTTCAGAAAATCATTAAGACTGCCAAGATTCTTAAGATGAAGTATTTGCCAATGTGCATTGCTGGACGAGGGGCCATCTTCGTATTCCTTATTTTCTCTCAGTTATTTTTGTTTTCTTCATCCGCTGATCAGCGAGCCATATGGTAACACCTCATAGCTGACCAAATTAGAACGTGAACATTTTGGCTGTTCCTTCATCACCATCCTCTACTACTTATTCTGGATTACCACCGAGTTCTGTTAACACAGTGTGGCCTGTTCACAGTGTTACAGTGCTATTGTTCCTTGAATGCTGAATTTTAACCAAGTTTTTTCATATATGTACACACTTTTTTTTTCCCCTCATATATATACATATTTCTATGTGTGTTTATAGAGAGACAGAAACAGGCTTCTATGGGTAAGGAAACAAAATAATTTACACAATATTTAAGGCAAGAGAAGCAGGACTGCAAGTAGATTTTTAAAAAGTATATATTATACAGGAAGCTTACCAGGACTTGCATGGCTTCTGTCAGGAAAAAGAAGTTCTGTGTTGTTACTCAGTATCAGTGAAACACTTTGTTTTATAATATAAGTAGTACACTTACATGGAAGCTCAGACTATTTATGAGAAAGTAGGCAAAGCAAAGGGAGAGAAGAAATGTAGGCAGTTTATCATACTGTATATATAGTACGGTAAGTACTGTAATGTTCTGGATGGTGTTGGACAGAGGGAAAACCCACCTTCTTCCCCCTGCTTGCTGGAGAGTAGGGGAAAAAAGAGGGCGGTGGGAAGCGGAGGTTTGTGCTAAAAAAAAAATTAATCGGCATGGTGCATGGAACTTCAGTTTCCATTTTTGTCTGTGTGCATTAATATAATAACACATCTGCTGTTTCTTACTTCTGTAGACATGTTTATCTGCTAAAGGTATCGGAGTGCTTGGCAAAACCACAGAGAATGTATCATTCTACACATTTTTACAGATTTTCGATATGTTTCGCCTGAAGAAAAATAGAAAATCAGCAGATGAGCCAGAAATACCCTGCAAGTGTCTGTTCCCTCTCCAGCTCTGGACCACAGTCGCTCCACGCGACGTTTGTACTTCGTACTATGCCAGTGTTTGCTGCGAGAGCCAGATTGGCAAAATTTATGGGAGTGCCGCGTATTGGTTTGGCAGAGAGTTTGTTCTGCAGGTCCTTTCAGCAGTTCGGTTTGGAAATCCTGCAAACCTCCTTCAGCTCGTCCGACGTCAATCCAGCAGCGTGCCCGAGGATGCGTTTTGCCCAACTTCTGGCTTTCCGCATGCAGAATGACAGGCTCCGTTGCTATGGAGGCCGGGGCTCGCCGCAATAACGATCCGCGCTAACTGGCGTTAATGATGCCGCCTAATCAGGGGCAGGGAACGGCCGTGGACACAGAACTGCGGCCCGTCACTGATCTCTGCTGGAACCCATCTGCTGGGACCGACCGC
>NW_009208585.1:7144-10929 GCF_000690835.1 Fulmarus glacialis
CAGCCTCTCCGCAGGTCCCCAGGTGCCCTCGCTGGAAACCTCGTGTATGCCAGAGATATACATGTATAGTCACATATACACACATATATACGACACATATAGTCGGGCTCTGGCGTGCTGCTGCCAGGCGGAGGGAAAGTGTGTGAAGCAGGCTTGCTGCTCTCTGGTTTTCCGCAAAATACCAAGTGCTGCCTGGAGGTGGATCCATCAAAAGCCTGGTGGGAGGGATGGGGCAGGGACACCCTGGGTGGAATGGGGCTAGAAGGCGGCGTACGGGGAAATACTGCTGCGTGGCAGGCGTGGAAGAAGAGGTAAGATGAGAGTGGCTGCCGAAAGGCAGAAGGAGGTGTGAATCGACGACCCTTTAGTCCAGGAGCGTGGTTGGAAGGCGGGCAGCAAACTGGCACGATGTACGGCGCTTACTGGCAGGTGAATTTTGCTTGTGAGTTCAGAAAGACTGAGAGGCGCAGAGGCTCTTCAGGAGATTTGCTTGCTGCCAAGCATACGAATAAAGAGAGGCCTAAACTAGGGAGACTCGCATAGGATGTATGTATATCCCGTGTCTAATGATGGGAATGTTAATTTTCCCTCCATTTGGATCAAGAAGATCCCTTCCTGTGGAGATCGCTAACTGTTAATTAGGGGACATCGTCTTCATCAATGTATGTAATCTGTACATATATCGCAACCAGTAATGGATTATCAGAGGAATCAAAAAAATTTTCCTCTCTGTAATTTGACCTCACTATCTGAATACGCAAGGTCAAAGCCCTGCGCGATTCTTGAAAAATACAAGCTTTTGCCATACAGATTCGTTATTCCCTTTTTTTTTTTTTCACTCTCTCATTAAAGGCGCATTCTGTACTTCACCAGCGCTTGCGTGCCCGTGTCCGCGTGCAAACGGTAACGCTGGTAGTGCTGGCTAGTGTTACGGTAGCCCGACACGCCGTGTTTGGGGTGTGATAGCGTGGCGAAGCGTTCAGACATGCCCAAGAGCAAGACTGAGGACAGTTACGCATAAAGATTAAGAAGTGCCAGAAATAAGGCGTGCGTGTTCTCAGACGCAGATTTCTGGTGGCGGAGTTGCGCGTTATTTTTCCGTAGTATCTTTGACATATTCAGGGCACAGGCTAGACCCGAGTTACACGTGAATCGGCGTTTAATAAGCAGGGGAGGGCAGCATTCTTGCTCGGGTTGTGTTAGAAATGGGATGTTTGTGGTAAGATGTGGGAAGAGAGCTAGCCATTTAGAAATGGAGCGCTGCCCTGGAGATGTGGGTTCCGACTTTCTTCTTCTCAGAGGTCCTGTGCGATGCTGCTGACATCAGGAAACTCGGGTTCTCCAGGACTGCCAGCACTTACGTGTTCCCTCCTTTTATTTGGCAGCTTGACTTGTGATTCATGGTCTACCTGTAGAAATACTGGGCACCCGTTATAGCAAACGAAGCCAATGGAAATGTCACTTTTGAATTACAAACGCTACATTTAATGTGTATGTCCGGAAAAATACAGATCCAAAGCATTTCTGGTTGATATGGCCAAAATTAGAGGATACACTTGGCCTTGTAAGTTGAAGATGAAGTGCCTTCTGTTTCACAAAGCTGTTATTGAAAATAAACGCATTAGTACTTATTACAGATATAAATATAACAGAGAACTGCAGAAAGGCCTACGAGAAAATTAATAACTTAATCTTAAGAAATCAGGTTTATCATGCAGAATAAAAGTCCTTCGACCACCCGTTGAGCATCAAGGAGAAAATAAGTGCTCAAAGCTCTGTTTCTTAAGTGTGTGCTGCCTGGCCTGCTCACTGAAGGAGGCAGAGGTCTCATGAACGTATAGCGTGTGATCCTTAATTACAGACTGTCTCACAGCGTGTGCACGTAAGGGGGTTGAATAGAGGTTATGGTCGTAGTTAGGAACTGCTTGTCTTTGCAACCTGAATGATCTTGTGCCACACACCGTTTCACACACATTGGGGACAGGCGCTAAAAGCGTCGGTTTGAATGTCGTAACGCATTCTTTACAAAATTTGGTAGCCTGGTTTTCAGATTTCCCCGTCTGTTAGTGCTGAATTAGTCCAGATAGGCAGAATAGGCAGCAGAAGAAATGGCTGTTAACAGCAAGCTCTGCTAGCGATGCCCTTCGCAATAAAAAGGCGCACGTGGAATTCGGCTCTGCTGTTCATCAGGATTTTTGCCGCGCAGTTGACTCGCTGCACTCGCTGAAAGCCTCCCAAGAAAGAACAGCGAGGAGCAGCTCTAGGAGTCTTGTCAAGCAGCCTCATCGCTCTGGTTTTTCGCAGCGAACACCCAGCGTGCAGCTCCCAGAGCTCTGGGGTTATTTTCCCATTTGAGCCTGTAGCGGTGCAGAGATCACACACGAAAAATGGCTGTAGGCGTGCTTCTTTATGCTCCTTAAAATTAATAGGATTTTGCATCGTTGCCCGTCTGGTACCATTTTCTTCCACAGCCCCCTCGCTCTTCTCCTGGGCTGCCATCTGCGTTTTCCCCTCCCCGTCTCACCTCTGTTGCATCTCTGTTGTGGTGCTAGGTTAAGGACGTGTTATGCCGTTTAAGATGTTGTGGGAGGTGAGACCGTATGTAGAATACCGCCAAACATATTTTCGTTTCCGTGGCAGAAGTTCCTGCTTTTCCCAGCGTGGGAAGAGGTTAAAGCAGCAACAATAAGCGAATTGGGGGAAAAGAAACTGAAGGGCGAAAATCCAATAATCGGATTTCTTGTACTCTCCTGTGCGAAACGACAGCTGAAGTGACTATTCCTGCGCCCGTGTGCCGTTCGATGCGTGATTAATTCAGAAGTAGTCCCCTTACACCCTAGATTAGCAGCAGCTGATCTAAGATCGTAGAAAGCAAAAGACAGCAGGAGTCTTTTCAAAGGTTGCTGCAGTTTCTTCTCCCTCCTCACTGGGCACTGTTTGCTCTCTGACTCGGGGAGGTGATTAGGTTGTGGAAAACACCGTTGTCTCAGGCACCTGTGTTGATGGCTAAAAAGAATATATTTTGCATTTGAAAGTGGAAGTTTTGTCCTTCCTGCGCGCTAAAAGACAGCATTAAATCCCAAAGGCATTTCTGCTGATGGTAGGCGAGAAACCCCGTGCTGTTCTCTCTCATGCGGAAACTCTTGAGTTTAATGCTCCTCTGAATATTATGTGCGGAGTTACACCGTAGATAGAGTGATGTAACCCCCTTAATGCGCCGGCGTTAAACCACGAGACAGTAGCAAATTTGGAGAAATGAGAAAAATGGTGCAAAAAAGCAGGAGGCACCCTGCTCCTTCCCGGGTGGTACAGAGGGCGGTGATGTGAACTCATACGTGTCAAGGTCATACGGCTATTCGTGTGTGCGAGCATCTGTTAGGCTAAAATTAACACTGGGTTAATTTAAGGGATGGCTGTGACGAGCAGCACACCGAGTCGTGTGCTGCTATTTGTGCTTGTGGCAGGGTAAAACGGTTAGAAGGGAGACGCGCCCGGAGAGCCCCGGGCGGCCGCTGCCAGGGAGAGCTCCAGGCACCGGGAGGGGAGACCAGCACCATCCTGCTGCCCGCAGGATCCCCTTAGACCCGCGCGTTTAAAATACCTCGGCTGTCATCGTCAAGTCCTCGCCTTGGGTTTTGTGGTAGGCTTTCTGCGAGGAGGGACTCGGAAAGGGTTGCCGTTTAGTTTTTCCTCCTCCTGCTTGCTTCGAGGTGGGAGGAGGAGAGCGGAGAGCCTTTGCTGGGAGCGCCCGTCTGCCGGGGCTGGGGCTGGGGAGTGGCAGGGTC
>NW_009208585.1:11497-25310 GCF_000690835.1 Fulmarus glacialis
GGCCCAGACAATCGGCAGGAGACCTTCCCCAAGAGAAGTTTAAAATTAGTGAAAAACTAGTTTACTTTTTATTTCAAGCAGTAAAAACCAGCGGACAGCTTTTTGTTCTTCTAAACTATATTGAGCTGACGGTTGGACTTGATGATCTTGGAGGTCTTTTCCAACCTTAATAATTCTATGATTCTATGAGCTATTAAACTGTCCTAACCGTATTAAAGCCTGTTATAATACAGTTGAAGCCAGACGGCAATGTTGGCATCCGGAGGTCAGGTCACCTGCCTGCTTTTCCTTAGACTGTCGAGGTTGGAGGCTGGCGAGGGCGGCTGCTGGGGACAGCCGGGACAGGAGTGCCACCGCGTGGTGCTCAGCCGGAGCCCAGTTACCGTCATTCTATTAAACTGTCCTAACCGTATTAAAGCCTGTTATAATACAGTTGAAGCCAGACGGCAATGTTGGCATCCGGAGGTCAGGTCACCTGCCTGCTTTTCCTTAGACTGTCGAGGTTGGAGGCTGGCGAGGGCGGCTGCTGGGGACAGCCGGGACAGGAGTGCCACCGCGTGGTGCTCAGCCGGAGCCCAGTTACCGTCATTGGCAACAGGCTCCGCTTGGGGAAAAATCATTTGATTTGTTGCCGATTAAAATAGATTCGGGTAGGGGGAAACAAAGAGTCAAGCATTAAAGCAAAGCTTTCTTCCCCCTTCCCAGGCTCAGCTTCGCCCCTGACTCCTCTGCCCGCCGGAGCAGCGCAGGGGATGGAGCCCTGTCACAGTCAGTACGCGGCCGTTCCTCTCTGCCCCTCCTTCCCTCTCTTATTTAACAGTGTACGTAACATACCGTTATATCTGGTAAGACTGTAAGAGCATTTCAAAATCTCAACTTCCTTATCCTAAGACACGGACCTGGTATTGCTATGTAAAATGCAGCGGTTAGTACAGCATCGCTATATATAACGCTGTTCTCTGCTGGGTTGCAATACCCCTCTGCATCTCTTTTTTAGTTTTAATAATAATTCTACAAAATTATGTACATGCAGGGATGATGCAAATGAGAAATCTTTCTGGTTTTAAACCCAGCTTGGGGTGTGAACTTCTAGGGGGGGTACAGGGGACACGTGGGATATGCTTCTGCAATTCTAGTTATCGTAAAAACTCGGTACACCCAGGTAAACCATTCCTCCTCACAAACCTCACCTCTTGAGGGTGTGCAAGTTCTGTTTTAGCGGTGGAAGGACAGTGGTGAAGCTTGCTTTTCCAGGACCAAAGACCGCTTGGAAACTCTTATTTAGCTCAGTAGAGACAAATGTGGATCTGAGACTAGAATTTGGCTTAGCTGGTGAAGTTCATACGCCCCTTGTACCTGCTTGAAATCGAGATGCTTTCTTCTGCCCGGGTGGTCCTTTTGTCTTGATATGGAATGCAACGCATCGAAGGGGGACTTGAATATTGTGAGCCAGACAGAAGAATGCGCAATGGCTCTGAAATGCCCGAGAACAGAATTGCTCTTGTTTAAGTTCACAGTAGCGCTTTTCTCTGAACCCAGACCTTTTGAACCTCAGAAGTATTTAGAATCTTCAGATCTCGTAGGACCTGAAGCTACTAGTATTAGAGAAACATAACATAGTACTATAGCATAGGCTTCACTTGAGTGCTTGTTGTTGTTTTGAGTATCGTTCACCGTTAGCCAAACACAAATTTCGGTCTCAGCTGATGAATTAAAGACTGATTTTTATTGAGAAAGCCCTTTGCTCTGCATCCTTGTGTCCTCAAAGAAAAGAGATGACATCTAAAGGAGTGGAGGGGACTGATAAATCCTCTTTGCTGGCTGGTCGCGGTTGTGGAGAGGTGAATGCTAGAGATTTTATTGTTCCTTTTAGGATTTTTGACAAGTTTGCACATATTTCCTTCGGTACGGAAAAGATGCTGTCTCAGGATATCTCTGCATTGTGCAATGGTGGACGATGCAGTGACCTTCAAGCCGGCACCAACAAAGACAAGGTAAGCATGTCAGCACAAGGCTACAAATTAACCCAGGTAAAAGATGGGGCACAATGTGCTGATGTGCCCTTTCCCGCTTTTACGCCTGGCCGGCGTGCTCTACCATGCAGGCGTGTTGGCTGACTCAGTACTTTGCCGGCGTGCTCCGTTGCACGGTGTCGAGTCCCCGCGGAAAGACTGGTGGTTAAGGCTGTTCTTGGAAATTTTTGATTCGGAGAGGTTTCTGAAGTCCCAAATGAATATATTAGTGCCTGACTAGTCTCTTTTGGAGCTGTTCTACTTTACATAAATAATAGTGTTTTAATGGGGCCATTCGTTCATTGAGGTGATAGGACACCTGGGATTTTGAATCTAGGTTTCTCACATCCCCAGCAACGTGCTAGATGTTAGCTAGTGTTCGTCTTCGTTCTCTCTCGCTGGAAGGTCCAGCTTCTGCCTTTTCATACAAGCCAGTTAACTCCTGCTTTGAAACTCATTCTCTGTAATCGTTAGGGTCATCAGGTAGAACTTGCATGTCTTGAAAGGTATTCTGGCTCTGGCAGGTCTGTGAACGAGGAGGATAGCCACTGCTCAGCACTCTCCTCGCGGGTGCTCCAGGAGCCCTAACGTGGCAGAGTAGAATTAAAATGCTGCCTGTAATCCAGGGCTGTGTGTTGTGGAGATACAAGCTTGTTTTGCTCTTTGCCAGAGCTTAAGGGTGATAAATTGAGCTGTGAGGGGAAAGCCTGGGAAGAAGTATGTATTTGGTCTAGACCGAGACGCTTACAGTTCTTTTTGTCCTCCTTTTTAACGTGAAGTCTCGATTTGCTGCCTTTATCCCTTTCCAATGCAGAGCACAGCTTTAACCCGTGTGAATAAATCATCTGCCCTTTTGCCACATGCGTACAAACCGGTAGGGCCAGCTCAAATCGGACTGGTCTGGCAGCTGAGGATCAGTTTTGCTTAGATTTTTGCAGCTTAGATTTTTGCGGAGGTATTTCTAGTCCGTTCCAATCACAGTTCGCTATCAACTTAACTGCAGTCGGACAGATGTTTGATTTTCAAAGAAGACTCTGTGTATGCTCTCGGGAGCATCTCATCCTACACATTGCAAACTTCCAGGGCTCCAAGCAAGAGCATCCCGTTTTCGACTTTGAGTAAGGTTGAGGAAATGGATAAATTGCCATACTCGTTATTCATTGTTTTTAATGCTACTGTCTTGGTGAAATGTAAAATTGCTAAGTATATAGTGGTGGTCGAGGGGGGTCATTTGATGAACTCAGCTGAGTTAGAGTAAGGCTTCCGATTACACCAGGCATGTCAAATTACAGTATACTTTTGCCAAGGATACCTTTTTTGGTAATAATCCCTGCAAAGCATTTTCTAATCTCCATAATAGCAAGAGGTTGTTTGGGAAAGTGGTTCAGACACCTCCCTCTTTGGAAGGCCTTTATTCCCAAGGCTCCCAAGAAGGCAGCGTTTTTCAGAAATTATTCCTTTTAGAAAGACCCTGCTTTTAAAGTGAAGATGATGATTAACCTAGACAGAGTGCTGCCTTTATTCTAGCTATGAATTGGGACCCATTCTTGTTAGTTGCTTGAGAAGACAAGCTCTTCATCCTCATCTTCATCCTCATCTTCCACAGGAATTAATGGAAATTGGAGGCACTTTGGGAACAAACTGGTCATGCATGCCTTTCTGTGTGTCGGACACCTCTCTTGATTCTGGGGAATGCTTTGTTTCCTCTAACTGAAGGTGTACTGTTATGGACAAGCTCCTTTACCTGGCGGGACAGGCTTTACAGTAAGAGAAAAAGCTGTGCATCAAATATACCTTCCTGTATTTAGCTCGAGAGATATAGTTGCCTCTGTAAATTAGCGTTGGATCTAGAATGTTTTTGTCTTCAGCACAAATTCAGAATCAGCCCAGCCACTTCGGTTCAACGTGAACGCGGCTCTGGCCTAGCACGCTTACGCAGATCGTCTCAATCTATCGTCGTAAGACAAGAATTTCCTGAGGGCCGCGTTTGTGCTTCTCGGGGTGATCTGAGAGTCCTTTTGACAGGAAGCCAAGCTGCTTCTTGCCAGACCATTCAAACCGATTCCAACAGGCTGCCTACAGCCAGAATTAGCCTCTTAAACGTCTGGATGCTGCAGAAACAGTGGCCGTTAAAAGTAAGTAGGATTCTTAATATAAAAACGTAGAGTAAATGTAAAAGTGAAAATTACATTCCGTAGTCCTTGAAATGCCTGTAGATACTGGAACTGTGTTTGATAGCAGTGGTCTCCTGTGCTCTTTGTGTCTATGAGGAGTTTTTCATTACATGGTTCTGCAAACAGGGGCCTGGAAGTTAAAAATGAAAAATTATATTACACTATTCATTTTAGGAAGGACAAGGAGAAAGGCTAGTGTTTTGAAAGCGAGATCGACATTATCCCAAAACTTTGTGCCTGAGCTGCTGTACTGCTGAAGTAACGGTCTTGAAATGTGAATCCGTCGCTGCCTTGGCATGGCTTGGCCAGGAGAGGGGGACCGTTTGCCATTCATTTCTCCAGGCGCTCGTGGTGGGAAGTGCAACGCTGAATGTTTTGCCCTTAGCTTGACTCCATGTTTTCAACAGAAATCATCGCAGTAATCAGATTTGGCTTTCTTGAATTTTGAAACTTGACTTTTTGGCTGTTCTAGGCCCAGGATTTTAGTCCAAATTTATTACTTGTTTTCAAGATCAGGCATTCGCCACCGATGAATATATTTCATTAGGAATGTGAAGGTTCCTCGTGGTCTCTGTGGCCTTTGCTGCCCTTGCAGCGCCTGAGCGGAGGATTTCAGAGGTGAGCAGAAGCCCGGAGCCGTTAGCTCGGAGCGCCGTGGGCCACCCGCACCGCCGACTTCTGGCGCCCGGGTCGGATCCGAAATGGCAGCAGTTCTAACGGCACGCAAACACGCTCGTGCAAACGGGACCCGACCCCGTCCCCAGCGGTTCCCGACTCTTTGGGGTTGGTTTTTTTTTGCATTCCTGACGCTTTTCCACACGCCTCGTTGGGTCCCACGCCCGCGGGTGGGAAGGCGGCGGGCGGGCGCTCTCCATGGTGCTAGGTTGGGCGGGCATTGGGACCTCTGGAGTTATTTGGGTGGGGGGGAGGGAGTCCAAAAGTCAAGGAATCTCTGCCGCCTGTTGTGAGGAAAAGGTGAAAACCATCTAGCTTAGAAGAAGGGTTTAATATGGTTGTTAATGTGGGGAGTATCTAAAAATAGGCTTTGAGAGCTCTTTGAGAATCCCTGATACAAAATTTTATCCTGTGTTTTTATAAACAAGTATCAGGTGGGTCTTCTCTTGTTATAAGCAGCGGGAAAACATGCTTGAAAGACAGCTTAAACGATACACCTCTTTGCCATAAGTATTCAATGAAGCAATGCATTCTCTAACTCTTCTTTATGTTTTTATTACATCAAACAAGCAAAAGAGAAAGGAAATACATTATGGGCTTTAGAGCAGGTATACCAGACTTCTGTACGTTGTTACTCAAGGCACGTTATTGCTGATGTATTTTAGAAAGTGTGTAGTTAGAATTTTTCTTATGATTGGTTATGTGTAGTCACTTTATTTTTGATATCCACTATTGTGGCCTAAACATGCAGGCTGCAAGCCTGATTGCAGGTGGGTAGGTGAAATCTAACCGTATCATTAGTCCTGATGGTATGTCGGTGGTAGAAATGCCATTTTATGATGGCATATATATAGTAGACACAAATACAAAGATGCATCACTTGGTCATACTCTTCTTCTTCCATACAAACTGTGGAAGGCAATTGTTTATTTTGTGGGTCATTTTGGAAGGCGCATTTTTTGTGTCAGGCTGCTACATATACACATAAATGTACATATATATATATACGATAATATTTGTATAAGTAGCAATCATTCAAGCCTTTGTTTTGATAGCTATGGAGATGTAAACTTTGAGTTCAAGGTAGATAGGGCCCATTCAAATGTGAATCCATGCGACCTGATCCAACGCTGAAGTTGCAGGCACACTTTTACATGTAACAGCAAGGATGCTTAAGCAGAGCTGATGACCTGCAGCATCTCAGTTGTAACTGTAAAGGATTTAAAGTGGATGAGATCTGGGTCACGTTGTCTTACAGGCTTCCGACGCAGCGGCAACCAAATCAGTTTTGCTGTTATATGCTCCTGTTGCCCAGACATAATTATTTTCATATCGTTGTCATTTGTAAAGTTGTTTTTATTTACATCACCCTGAAGCACTTAGTTTTGAGATAACAGAATTCTGTTTCCAAATCAACAAATGTTCCTGTTAAATTGGTTATACTACGTACAACACTGCAGTCCAGCCACAGTATATTGTAACAGGATAATGTCTGACTGTAATGAACTATTACATCAGATAAGTCGGTGGGGTTAGAATAAAGAGGCCTCCTTCTGACTCTTCAGACAGCTCAATGGCAAGACTCCCCTGGTTTCTGGGAAAACAAGTAATAGGATTTTTTTAATCACAAGTGGTAGAATTGATCCGTCAGGGACACAAGTGAAATATATGCAAGTACCTTTCAGCGTATAACTTGCTTTCTGTGACTTTTTCTCAGATAATTACCCTTGAGTTGAAATATGCCCCGTCTCTCAGCGCTAATGTAACTCAGCAGTAGCTGGCGATAATGCAAATGCGCAGAAAAAAGGTGGAAAAAAGCCTTCTGAGAACAGGCCAGATCATTATATACGAAGGCATTTAAGCAAAAAAAAAAAAAAGTAAACGGCTTTCAAGCAAAATAATTTAAGCCGCTTATTTTTATCATAAAAATCAAAAGCTCTGAAGTCTCAGCTTTCTTGTCTTCCAGCTAGAGAGATAACGTCTGGTCCCACGGAGGCGGCAGGTATCCACCTCGCAGGAGTAGAGAAGGAGCGTCCCCTCCGGCTGTCGGACCGGTTCTCCATGGCACTAGATGGTAGCGGGGAGCAGGCAGGATGAGTGCAGACCTTCAGGATGATCCCGCGGCTCCTTCTTTGCGTTAATAGCAGCTTCTGCCCCCGCAAGATCAAACCCGAACGCAATAACCGAAGATGAAAGCAGGGAGGGCAGGAAGGAAGATGAGAAGGCACATTGCAGTGTTGAATTAAATGGTTGTGGTCCTGATGCAAAGTCCATTTAAATCAATAAAATGTCTGCTGTTGCCCTTAGCGAGCTATTGGGTGAGGCCCTGTTTGACTTCGTTAAAATAGAATGTGACGTCAATATTTTCAGTCGATAGGAAAACTAAAATAAGTGGAGCGATATTTAGAATTAATGCAACTTAGCCGTCGTCAGAAAACTGCAAAGTGGGCGCTCTTGCCAGAAATGTCTATCTCTAGTTTGTTTAGGATTCTGATGAAAAAAATACGCTTCTTGAATTGCCAACTGAGGCACAGTTGGAATGTCTTTACCTCATATTTGGGATATTTATTTGAACGGGAGGCATCAGTCTCCGAAGGGCTTTTCTAAACCCTGTTCTCGGTGTTTGGAAAGCTGGTGGTGTGTGCAAAGCACTGCTTTGTCATGGCACGGCGTGGACGGTAATAAAGGATGACCGCAAGGACTTTTGTGGCTTGAGAATGGCAATTATTTTGTTTTGCCTCCTTTGCTGCTCTGTAAGCGCTTGCCTGTGATAATGGTACTTTGAACGTGTAGTTAAGCTGCGGAACTCTGTCTTGACGTGTCGTGGAGGCTGGAAATTGAGAAAGGTTCAGCGAGAAGCTGAACAAGTTCATGGAAAACAGCCTGTGAGGACGACTACCTAAATTGAAATGTCTAGCACAGAAGTCCATCAGTCTGAAACGACCAGAAGCTGGGAGAGTACTTGAAAATACCATACGTGTTTGCCCTCTTCTGCCCTTTGCTAGGTGTCCGATCTTTGGCCGCTGTTGGGGGGAGAAGACTTTGGTCTCATCCCACAGTGATTGCTCTTATGTTCTCAGGAGCAAACATGTAACCAAACTATCTCCGTTTCTTCATCTGTCATGGATGAAAAATCAATTTTCTAAGAGTAGATGAATACTTTCAGTAACTCTTTCAAGATGAAGGTAGCTAAGCAGTATGGTTTTTTCTGGTGTGCTTATTAATTACATTTGGAGTTTGCCGGTGTTGAACTGAACACCTTCAAGAGAGAAACCCGCTGTGCAAGGGAGGGTAAGGTACTGCAAATATTGCCGTGTCATCTGTAATATCGTGTTAGTACTGACCACTGAACGTGTCAGTGTGTGAATTACACCTGGGTGGTATAACAGAAAAGAAGGGAGAGACATTAAGACTGGTCTGATTTATGTCTCTTAACATCTGTGCTGTAACTTGCCCTTTTTCATTTCTTGTTCTGTATTGCCTCTTTTCAATTAATAAAATAGATGTAATCAAGGTACAGAAAAAAGCCAGAAAGTAGTTTTATGTCTCATCTTTTCAGTACCAGTTCAGTGACACTAATTTCCAGCCTAGAGCTTTCTGGAACGCATTATCTTCATGTATTCAGTTACATGAGAAGGAGAGAGCGCAGAACCTTTTTTTAACCTTAATATTTTTTCTTTTTGGAAAATATAAAATGAAACCTATACAGGATGGAGATGTGATTGCTAACTCACTTCTAGGGTTGTTGTACCTTTAGAAATAGGACAATTGCTACTGTGTGTGAGTAATAAGTAAGAGCGTGAATTAAGCACTAAGTGTGACAGGAGGCAATTTATAAATGTAGCGTAAACTTCCAGAGTTAGCTTTGTGCTTTTACTTTCCACAAGGATTAGTTGCTTTTTTTTCTAGGAATATGTAATTCTGTAGATACAGAAATGGCCGAATATGCTAATATGCACAATCCATCCGAATAATTTTAAATTAAGTACACTGTTAAGCTGCTCTGGCACTCCAAATATTCTTGTCCCCGTCAAAACTATTCCGTCATCTCCATCCTCATCCCTCAAGAGGAATTGTTCAGAGAAGAGTTTCCTGACCAGAGGGACAAGGATGCCTACCTCTGACATTGAACCTGGCTAGATAGCAACAGAGAGGGTAGGTCGACATCCGCGCTTGCGGGCAGAGGGCAGCTAATTCTGCACGTCGGTGCTCTCTGGTTTCTCTGCCTGGCAAAACAGATGTGCACGCACACCTCCAAGCCCGGGCTAACGTGTCCGGCCTTTCGGCAAGGAGGAGAAGTTTAAATCCCTGCACAGCTTGTAAGGACAGAGGCGGTTGTTGTTGTCTGGTTGCAAAATAACACGTAGAGGTACTTGTTACGTACAAGTTAGCGCGTCACCTAATTCCCCTCCAGAATTGCGACCTGCCTTGTCCAGAAGGGTCTTCCACAAGGCTAGACAAGAAGCTGAATTGCCCAGCTTTCATCCTTACCAAACTGTTGCCTGGGACAGGCCTTTCCCATTCTGAGCTTTTTGAAACCAATTTTGATTTCCAGCCTATTTGCTGAATGTGCTAGCAGCTTCGAACTGGAAAGAACAGCCTCCACTCGGGCTGGAGGCATGAAAGGCTTTTCCCACTCCGTCACTGCCTTCCTTTTTTTTTTTTTTTTTTTTTTGTAACTCTGGGTAATGACGAGAACAGATTTGAGTCACGCTTCTTTAGCATTATTTCTCAGCTCGGTTTTAACTTTGGTTTTGCACTGCCCACGTGATCTATGTGGAGAGAACCTGCTCTTTATGAGAAGGACCCCTGTTAGTGGATAGGCTTCAAGGAAGGATAATGGCTTGTTTACATCCCCTCCTCTTGTACTCAATTACTGTTGATTTTCATCCAGTAGGTTTCTATAGCCAGAAAAATGCTGATTTGCTCAGCAAATCATGTCTCTCCACCTGAAAGCTGGCGGTTAAACCCAAGTGCTGATCATAGCTGTGGCTAATAAAGCACCGCAGTGCAGAAGCTTATTGTCTCAGCTGGTGGGTCAGGTGAAAACAACAAAACCTGGAGACTGTGAAATTAGGAGATCAGGTCGGGAAGTTAACGACTGCTGCCAATTTGTAAACCAGGCAGATAGGAGCCGTAACCCTAATTAAGCGCCCACGCATCCGTGGATCTCGCGGTGAGGTTAGTCGCTCGGAGCCTGTTCACAAATCACGCCAGGACGCTGTACAGGTTGAAGTCTTACAGGCTGTATTATCCCAAACGGGAATTTGTTGAATCGCACGAGTGATGTATTTCTGCATTCAGAGCTGATGATGACAAATGCTTTTCAGAGAAAACTCACCCTTTTTCTGGGTACTGTGTTCTTTTTATGTTACTGTGCACCTGCCCACTCTCCCACTCCCCTCCTACATACCGTTTGTGGCGGCATCGCTCTGTATTCTGTTTTTCTTCTGTAGCAGCTTCACGATACGTTTTCTGTGTTTAGGGGGAAATTGCTCAGTCTCCATTTTTACTGAACAGATCTTGGAAACTTAATCTTCAGACCCATGTTTGCAGAAGGATTTCTTTATAGGATCTGTATACGCAGGGCAATGACTAGCCATTTTCTCCTTTTGTTAGGAAAATCTTTCTATCTTAAAACAGAACACTTCCTTCCTGCAGGGACATTAGCTCTGTCAAGTATTAAGTGATACATACTTTATGTTCTTCTCCCCAAATTGGATATGTTCTTTCCAAAATAATCTTGAAAGTTACAGGTTTGGTTTTTTTTCTTGCCACAAGATGGTGAAATATTTTTGTCTCTTTGAGGTTAGGGGGAAAATGTTTGTGGGACATAATGGTGAACTCATAGAACAGATCTGAAGTTCTTCTTTGCCAGTGATCTTCTAAAGAATGTTTGATATTTCATTTTGTCTTAGCTGGCACCAGTTGTTCAAGTCAAGCATCTGATTTTTTTTCTCGTGTAGCGTGGCTTACAAAGTACATCAAGTCCTGTATTAACTTTTAAGTGAGTTTTCTGAAAGAATAACTATTTGAAACTGAGCTGATAAGCCCGCACCATATCTATCATCAAAGGATGACAAATCATAGAATCATTAAGGTGGGAAAAGACCTCTAAGATCATCAAGTCCGACCATCAACCCAACACCCCCATGCCCACTAAACCATGTCCCTAAGCGCCTCATCTACACGTCTTTTAAATACCCCCAGGGATGGTGACTCCACCACTTCCCCGGGCAGCCTGTTCCAAGGCCTGACCACTCTTTCAGTAAAGAAGTTTTTCCTAATGTCCAGTCTAAACCTCCCTTGGCGCAACGTGAGGCCATTTCCTCTCGTCCTATCGCTGGTTACTTGGGAGAAGAGACCGACCCCCACCTCGCTACAACCTCCTTTCAGGTAGTTGTAGAGCGCGATGAGGTCTCCCCTCAGCCTCCTCTTCTCCAGGCTAAACAGCCCCAGTTCCCTCAGCTACTCCTCATCAGACTTAATTGTTTGATAATCATGACTCCTATAAACCCTCCTATGTCTCAAACCCTGTTGTGTGCACTACAGATCAGGAAACCTTGAACCTTGATTTAGGGAAATCGTAAGACCAAGATTTTTAAGTGTGGTGGCCTGTGATTTTGTCTTATTTTCAAATTTTCCACTTCAGATCCCACAAAAAGGTTGGGAAGATGAATGCTTTCCCACTGGACCAGGAAGGTAGAGTTCTAGATTACCAGAGGTTCATTTCTGGCTTACAGGTGATGCTACCTGATAAGGTTCATACAATGTTAAGAAGGCAAAGCAAGCCGCGTCCTATTAAAGAATCCAATTTTCTCCTTTATTTTATCCCTTTGGCTGCCTCCACCTGTCTCACTTTGCTGTGGCTGCTGCTGCTGCTCGTGTTTTAGCCGTTAGTTTTGTGTAGCCTAGTTTCCCACAAATGGGAACGACTGTGAGAAAATCAGCCCGTATGTACGGAGGAGCCGGAAAAAAGGTTGGCTGGCACTCTGCACCTTGCTTCTGCTGCTGTCTTCTTCCACTAGAGAAATACTTTTTGGATTGAGCGCACAGATCGCTGGCTCAGACACAAAATAGGTGCCTGTTTTAAAGATGCCTTTATAGTGCTTCGTCGTTTCTATATACAAGTACTTTGTGAAAATTTGGTTTTTGAAATTTGTGGAATTCTCCAAGGAGTAAAAACACAAGCCATCAATAATGGTTAGTTCCATGGTAATAATAAATGGTCCTGGTCTATGTGAATGGAAGAGAAGCAAGTTCTGTGGGTACAAAAATAACGTGGGGTCGGGCTTAGGCCTGGTCTGTGAGCTGTGGTCCCGCGAAGAGCTCGCAGGACGTCTGGTACTGATTGGGTGGTGCTGTGTTATAGCATATATAAATCCGTGGTGTTCGGGTTTAGTGGCCGTTCCGTCAAATCCAGCCTAAAGTCAAGGAATGTACTGCGGAGGGGGGCCTGGCTAAGGGAATCGTTTCTTTGATTTGGTGATTTTTTCGGTGAGCTCCCATATCCCTAGCTTCTCGGGGGTGGCTAAGCCAGGGACGCGAGCATCTGTGCTGCGTCGGGGCATCGCAGTCCTCCTCTGCCTCAGGACCTGCCTGGAAGAGGCCGGATCAGGGGTGTCGGAGTTGAAATGTGATCAGCTGTCTGCCAGGGACTTGATGCAAAGGCTCTTTTTATCTACTCATGTCCTATTTTGATGAATAAATGCTTGGCGCTAATAGCGGTAACAGTTACCCAGGGAGGCGGGAGTAGAGCTTTGATATGCTGGTTTTAGCAGGGGGATAAGCAACGAGGGAATGACAGACCCATCTGTCTCTGATATTAACGCTATAAATTAACGTGCCAAACCCAAATTATATTTGGGGAGGAGGGGAAGACTCATTAACAGTTATCTCTGTCTCTCTTGGTCTCTGTTGGTCCACAGCTACAATCATTCTCCATCTTCAACACAGGGCTTCCTAGGTTGTCTTAGGAGGCTTCTGAAAGCAGCTTTTGGCGTGGAATAATAACGAACAGCACCCTCGGTGGTATTATTTTTACCTCGGGGGAGCTGAGCTGAGCGGGGCAGGCTGAGCCCAGATTACGCTGCGTGCTTCCCCCGAGCAGCGTCCCCCTCCTCGCTGCCTTTGGTTCGCTGCTTAACGCAGCTCTCCTGATGCAGCCTCACGTGGCCGCATAAAGGCACAACCAGGGCTTGAATATCGCAAGCCGTTGCCAGGCGGCTCTCCGTGCTGCCTGCAGGTGAGCAGCCTCAGGCTGGTCTCTCCGAGCCCCGGCAGTTTTTCCTCCTGGTTTCCAATCGACCGACTCGGCAATAAGGGAAGATCGTGAGGAGGAGGAGGAGAAGAGCAGGAAAGCGTACGCGGGGCTCCAGCACGGACGGTCATGCAGCAGCAGCATGTCAGTAAGTCAGACTGCACCATTTTCTTCTCACCCTGCATAAAGGCGATGTGAGAAGCCGAAGGGAGCGGCCCCATCCCCCACCCGCTGGCGATGCTGAAGTGGAGCCTTCCTCCCGCTCAGAAGACGCAGCCTATCTGGAGGAATCCCAAAAGACCTTTCCAATTTGGTGATGTGTGTTTAAAGGCTGATTTTTTTTTTTAATTTTTTTTTCTTTTTTTCCCTCCCCCTCCCCAGCTCAGGCTGAAGCTTGTCTTCCCCTGCAGTCGCAGCCGAGCCGAAGCGGTTCCAGCCTGCTAGCAGATATTTGCCGGCTGCTCTCTGGGGGGTGCGCGCGTGGCTGCGAGCGCTTTTTCGCCCGTTGCGTGCGTGGACGTAGCTCTCGCGCCTCTGAGTTATGGGTGCTGCAGAGGCTGGAGCGGAGCTGTGACCTTTTCTGAGGTGCCGGAGGAGGAAGAGTGGATTACGCCGTCAAGTTCTGGCTTGCAGCCAGCGTCCTTGCGGAAAAAATAAATCACCTGGGTATCCGCGTGTGGTGGAAACGGCTT
>NW_009208585.1:25374-69740 GCF_000690835.1 Fulmarus glacialis
TCCATTAAAAAAGTTCGAGAGTCTGAACTCGAAGAGAGGGAGAGAAACCTTGAGAAGGAGAGGAAAAGGCAGCGGAAAATCTCTAGGGCAGATCGGAAACGCAAGGTATGAGGGGAAAACCAGCCCCTTCTCCCTTTCCTCCCCTACCCTGCCTCTCTCTGTGCGGCGCTTCGCAGGCACTTATTGCCCTGTGTAACGCTCTCCCCTTCATTTTCCTAACTTTTCATGCCATATTTCCCATTTGCATCCCTTCCCGTCCTCTCCGAGCCCCGCTGTGGACTTGGCCCGGCCGCAGTGAGATGCCGGTGCTGCCAGCCATGGCAGTGCAGGGCCAGGCAGGGAACAGGCAAATAAAGATGGCCATTGGCACACCGGGGTCTGCCGCCTTCCCTTCAGCCCCAAAAGGGCTGGAGGTGCACGTCGGCGTTCAGGAGCCGGGCGTTTCGAGCCTCCAGCTGATCCGAAGAAGTTGTCAGGGAGGGAGGCGGCTGCGTTGGCGCTTTGCAGCGTGAAGGTGCATTTCTGTATTTCACGAGAGCGTTGTTTTTTTTCCCCCCCCCCTCCCTATTTCCCATTTTTTAGTGGCAGCTCCCACATCCCCGCAAGGCTGGATGCTGCATGTAAGACCTGTCTCGTGGTGCTAGGCGTATCCGCCGAGCCGTACTGCGGTCAGGTACCAGTAGCTGGTCTGGGCTAGCAGCCGTGGTTCGGTGCGTTGACACTGCACACTGCAGGTGTATTTTTTTAGCTAGGGCCTGAAACCCAAGTCTGGGATCTGTTGGGTTTTTTTCCTGTTTGCTGGTGGCAATCTTTGATTCTGCTAAGGCATATCTGTTTAGATGTTTCAGATTTTGGGGAGGTTTCTCCTAGTTTATAATTAACTATTGTTTTCCTTCTGTGTTAGAAATGAGGAATGACATCTCTGATTGCCTTGGGGGGGGGGGGGGGGGGGGAGGAGAAGAAGAAAATGAATAGAGATTATTTATTTGCCAGATCACTCTATAGTTTCCAAGGACACAAATAATACACAATAGTAGAGAAAATAGTAAAAAACCTGAAGCTTCTGTTAAGGTTAGCTTTAGGACTATATTATGTTGGGAGTGCCTGTGTTAATGCCTCCTCATTGCCATTTCTTTTCTCCTATCTCCGGAATCGCTGGATTGTGGTATGCATTAACTCATTCACTGACACCATGTTTTGATCCATTCTTCTGGAAGGGATAATATTAAGAGACATAATCTGTCCTTTTTTTTCTTTTCTGCTACATTGCATGTAAACACAGAGCTCTCTGTAAAAAGAAAAAGAGCAGAATCCTGCAATGTAACGTTTGAATTTACGGATCCTTTTGGCAAATCTCTAGGATTCAGAAGCCATCTGCTCCCTTGGCATACCTGAGAAATTTTGAATTCCTTTTACATTCAACCTTATGAATTTTCATATTCAGAACTGCGTGACTTAAATAAAATTACCGAGGCTGTTTGATACCTTTGGGACCTTTGGATAAGCTCTCCCTGACCTTTAAAAGGCTCGCTTTGCAGAGTTCACGAAGTTGCATTAGAATTCTCTTTATCAAAACAAGAATGTCATTTCTAACGTATGCAGTGCGTGGACGCAGGGGCAGAGCTGCTTGGGGCAGATTGTGATTACTAACCTAATCCCCTAAATGGGACACTGCAGCATAAGGTAGTTTTTGTGATTATGTTTTTGATTGTGGAATTCTCTGCAAAATAGCCTTGTTTTAATTTATTTAATGGATGGATGTCCTTGCCGGAGGGTCCTTTTTTCATGTTTGCCTAGCACCCATCTCAGTTATTTCATCACAGCGCGTGTTGTTTTTCCTGATTTTCACATACCCTATTTCATCGATGTGTTTGATTCAAACGTCTATTCTACCCCTTCAATTAAAGCTGGATAGAATTAATAATAAGAGCCCCTTCTGCTCTCTCTTTCCCAGAGCGCTGCGTACCCCTGACTGCGAGCAAGGCAGGCTCAGGCCGCATTCGTGTTGGTAATACTGCACGGTGATGAGGACTGCTAACCAGCTTTTCAGATCTAGGAAACACTAGTGGTCTTGGCTTAGGAGACGTGGAGAATACCTTAACGTTGTTTGCTTATCTTCCTTTTTAATATTCAGCCACGGCCCTCGCGCCTGTCTGCCTTTCACTGCGGCTGTACCTCGCTGTTACGTAAACAAGCGCCTGGCTGCACCCTAAACTTGCCTTCGGGTGGTGGGGTGTGGGTTAGGGTGGGCACCTCCTCTCTCGCTCCTTCTGCACGAGACAGCTGGCCGCACGAGTAGGAGGTTGTTGGTGTTTGTATGGATACGTGCTCGTACTGCGCAGAAGGCATACAGAGCAGATTAGAGATGTGAATATGTATACACGCTCATATACACAATATACACGAAATATGGTATGCGTTATATATAATATTTGTATTTATTCATTACCTTAAGTGAGATACATGTATCTGTGAGATACACATACCTATATATACGTCACTTAAATTGCTGAAGAAAAAGGAATTGTTCTCCTGCGAAACGTGACCGTCTCCTAGTAGGTGCAGAGCCCTCTCGGGTGGCGTTGACTTCCTTGGAAAATGGAGGCTATGAACAAATTGTATGTGCAGGCCCATGGGAGACAGAATGTAGATGAATATTTTTTGATTGCTCCCAGCACTTGGGCTCTTTCTACGTATGAGGAATATGGTCCCAGCTTTGCGATTTATTTAAAAGCTATTGCATTGCAGTGACCGGATTTTCGGTACAACAGAGATCCATTTTGTTTGTAGGAACGATAGCGAGGGGGAGAATATGTTCATTTAAGGTCTTGTGAACCGTCTTTTCAAAACCTCGTTTGGATATATGCCATATACCGATACGTGCTGTCTGCGTGAAGGGCTGATTTGGCCTTGGGATGGAAACTTCTCCTCTGACCCTGGAACATCCTGATTATGCAAAAGAGGATAACGAAGGGCCGTGACTTCGGCTCTTCCACTCTGCCAGCATGTTGGGCATCTATTAGTCCTGTCCCGTGCTTATTCCAGCTTCCAGGGATGCTGCAGGGTGTGGGCTCTTTGTGGCTTTGCCTCTTCTCTCGAGCGTTTTGCTTGATGATGTTTTGCAGCGCGATGATCATCTGTCTTGATAGCAGCATGACAAACCATGGCTGTAGCTTCTGTGCTTCTCGGGTAGGACCAGAATCTTCTTAAATATCATCGTGTCTGCTATTCGACATAGCTCTGGACAACAACAACTCCCTGGCCATTAGCAGAGCTGGGAAAAGGGCCAGCGTCAGCAGCATTCTTGCTCGGCTGATGTCTTTGCAGTCCTTCGACAATTCTTAAGTAGTTCTTAAAAGATGAAGAGAATTAACCCACACCCAAAAATTGGGAAAAGGTGTTTGCAGGCTGAAGGCGAGTTTCAAGACCCCCTCCTGCATTCTTTCTGAGACTGACTTGAGTGATTTTTAAAAGCAGTTGACAAGAGTCAGCTCTGCTCATTTTGCACTCAAACGGGAAATTTTCACTTTTGTGCATGCAATCTTTCCCTGCCGTGTTGACAAACACATACTGATGCAAATACATGTATGTAAACAAAAAAACCCCAACGGTCTGAACAGTTGCACAGACACCCAAAGAGCACTAAAAGCCCGGTACTAACAGCGGAGACGAGCAGCTTAAAATATGTAGATTTTATTGAGATTTAGGCACGACTAATTCCGTTACACGTAAATCCAGGCTCTGTAAGGCCCAGCTCCACTTGCCTCTCCGTGTCTTTTGAGGTAGCTGAAGATGGCTCGTCTTTTGCAGAGTGAGGGGAGGGAAACGGCGTGATTACGCGACGGTCACTCACTGAGTCAGCAGCAGAGCTAGAATTACAGCCTTGGAATCCAGCTTCCCAGCCCCGGGCAGTATGTGACACGCGCTTGCGTCTAAAATACTTTGCAAAGCAGAGAGAGCTTCCTGTTTTCGCACGTGACGAGTGTTTAAAAGATTTTAGAAACCCCACAAAAAAGAAAACACCAAACCAAAAAAAGCTGTTATCAAAAATGGGTTTTGCTGCCAAATAAAAACTGATTTTTGAACCTACAAATATGGTAAGCTGATGCCTGTTACCCTTTTACCATCAGTGAAGAGGACAGAGTTTGACCTCTGGGCTCTAGTAGCAGTAGGTGGGTATTTATTTAGTATTTAAATACACAGTTTTAAAAAAGTTTTTTAAACTTACATACCTTTTTTTAAAGGCCAGCCTCACGAGTTCAGCATCCTTTAGCATAAAATGTCCCACGGTATCTGGAATATTCACCATTGCTCACCAAAAGAGATGGGGAAGCAATTGCATCTCAGTGAATTTTGTCCTTCACTTGACACCCTAAGCACGGTCAAAGCTCACACAGAGCTGCTGCTGGGCAATATCTGCAGAAAGACGAGGATGGAGGGAGAAATAAAGAGCTGCTGCTGTCAGCAGAACTCAGGTGTGTATGGGCAAGAGTCAACGTTGAGTACATGGCTTCCGTCACGTAGCTTGCAGAAGATGAGTTTTCTTTTCAGAAGATGAGCTGCAGGGACTGAGTTTTCTTTGTTTTCCTTCGACAGACCTTTTTTCACCTTACCATCTCCTTTTTCACAAACTGAACGTCAGAAAGAAATCTCAGGTTACAAAATTCAGGTAGAGAACGGCGTCGCATTTGTCTCGGAACGGGGTGGAAAAGCCCGTTTGAAATTCAAGCCGTTACAAAATTCAGGTAGAGAACGGTGTCGCATTTGTCTCGGAATGGGGTGGAAAAGCCCGTTTGAAATTCAAGCATACCTTCGGCCGGGGAAGCGGGTGTTTGTCATCTGGTACGTGGGCTCTGCACTGGGGCTGGGAGCCCCAAAGTTCATCCCTTTGGAAAGGGCCAAAGCTTCGGGGGGGAAGGGAGGGCGTGGAGGAATTAAGGAGTGCTTGGGCATGCTGGAAAAAGGTATCCCAAGGAGGACGTCTTGTGGAGGTGTAGTTCTTCCCTCTTGGTCGCTCTTGCTTAACCTCTGTATACTTAAAGCCTCCACGGTTTATTGCAGCTTTAACCTACTGTTTTTTCTTTAGCACTGAATATGCCTTATCTGTTCAATGTTCTGTTCGTTGCCTTGGCAAACATCTCTGTGATTCACTAGAATTTCTAGATGTTTCAAATGCCTCTCCAGCCATGAAAAAACAAAACCTTTTTGGTGTTCCCTAACTGCGTTTGCGTAGGTGGTGCCTATTCCTGATGCCCTTTGAGCATTTACCTTCTGTATCTCAAACTTCTGGTTTCATTATGTAGATACTTCGTGGTATGAAAATAATACCCCGCTGTTTGCTTCCTCGTAAAATGGAGCTCCTTTTGATGCCGTGGCATTTCATGATAGATCGGCACTTGCTGCTTCAGTTTCGAGGTGTCCTCTCTGAGGGGGGACGTGCACGTGACTGCGACACCGCTGAAGCTCGCAAATCCTCGGCCGTGCCGGCGCTCTCCCTGCGTTTAACACGCGTGTCCTCTTCAGTCCATCCTTCTCAGGCGAGTTAGCTACTGAGTTGGCGGGGGGTTTAATCTAAATGAGGACAACCAAGTGGGGCTCTAAAACGATGGCTGATTGAGGTCTGTTCACCTTTCTGCAGATACTGAATGTTACCGTAGTGTCAAGCGTCCTTATTTCTCTACTCTTCTTTGAGACTTTTGCGCTGCTTGCCGTAATTAAACTGGGAACAAATACACAATATTCTGAAATAAAGCAAGCCAGGAGTTGTAGTAAAGACTGATGATCTCCAGTTCCCTTACTTCTGATGGGAAAGGAGCAATCTCCACTACAAGTTTCAGTTTGCTCTCCTTTATATTGGTTTGTTGTCTAACCATACCATGATTTGTATGTGGCTTTTAAATTTAGTTTCCATGATAATTTTTGAAAGACGAGATTTATTTGGTCTTAATAAATCATATGCAGACAGTATTTCAAAACACAGATCATTTACCGAAGCGTGGTTTTGGTATCTTGGGTAAATACGCCTTTTCACAGCTTTAAATTGAATTAATCCGTACCTGGAATGAATCCGTATTAATCCGTACCTGGAGAAAGTACTGTCTCAATAGACAGGATTGTGGGGTAGGTTAGTAGATAGGTATCTTGCAGCAAAGATAGCGGTGATGCTTGCTTCTTGCGTATTTAGTGAAGAGAAGCGTGCTTGGGCTTGGGTCTCGGGCTCATAGAGCCACTGGTCCACCGGTACTTGTCCCCCCGGCTAATGGGGACGACGGGCAGGGTTGTGGTCTGAACCCGAGATCCTCTCTCGCTCCCTGCCAGTTGTGCAGGGAGGCCTGGGGTGAACGAGGGAAATGGAGCTACGCTGTTAGCCGTTCACAAAGTTTGTCATCGTTTCCCCTGTTATTTCCCTCACAAGAAGATGGGGGCAGGAGGCGTACTTGGGTGGGGGGACATCTGACTTACCGGGGCCCGCAGAGCTGCTGGTGCTTGGCAGCTTGGGCACCGCTCCTTGCTGGCGGCTGGGGCTACGGTTCTCGTCTAGCCACGAGATGACGGAGCGATACGGATATGTTTATATATCCCTTCGCTTTTTTCTCCCACCTTCCTTCCCCCGATGGAGATAAACCATCGGGCTCACAGCTCCGTTGTGTTAGATACTGTACACAGGAGGAGGAGGAAAATGTGTTCTTGGCGTGCTCAATCTATCCTTTTGCATTGTAAAGCTTGCTTGACGCAATCCAATTTAATGGTGTACGCTTTGGATTTTATGGCTGGATTGACTCATAATGTGATTGTTGCTGTAAAGTCATGAAAGTGTCCAAAACGCCTGAGTTTTCATCTCTCCCTCCACCTATTTCAGCAAAAAGAACTTTTGCTGAACTTTAAAAAGAGCAGCGAAGAGAGAGGAGAAATGGTAGCACCTGCCTACGGTGACTCCACCTATCCTGGTCTCCCCAAATTTAACAAGTGTGGATCCTACTTCTCAGGAACTGTGAGCGATTAAAAAAAATGGAGAGGGCATTTACACGTTGAAGGAAATCATCCCTGGTAAACTTCTATGGCTTTTTGTTTGGTTTTGTTTCCCTTCTCATAAAATGTCTTGTTACGTCCTTTACATGGGTGACATTTTCTGCACCGCTGGAAGAATTATTACGTTATGTAGGGCAGTTTTGTGTTAAGCAATTAAAAAAAAAGAAGTGTTTTAAGGGAAATTTTACAAATGGAGGTCAAGAGCTAAAAAAGTAATGTAGATGTCAGATGTTAAACGGTGAAATGTCAAGCTTTTAGGAATCCGCCTTCTGTAATTTAGTCCCTCGGGCTTTTCCATTGAGCTCCTGGGGAAAGTTTGGCACCTGAAGTAACAGTGGCAGATGAGCATTGAGAGATCATACTTTAACGGCGAGCTTTGGAGCCATGCCCTGGTGTCTATATTTGCCAACATATAGCGCATCCCGAGCGTGGAAGCAGCGAGGAGGTCCGTCAGCAGTATAGCAGGCGTGTTGCCATTCGGGCAGCGGTGCTGTCCCCGAGGCGGTCCCCTCTCCAGCAAGGGCTCGCGGCCCAACTGGAGCGCGTTTCTGGAGGTCGGGGGTGCGGGAAGCATCACGGGCTGCATCTGCCCTGTGACAGAAGTTGGTTTTTTTTCCAGCCTTTGCAAGCGCACACGTTGGTGTTGCTTCAGAATTTAACCAAATGTGGTTTTATAACTATGTATTTCTTGGTCAAGTGTCTATTTGGATTCCTTCCTGTTCAGTCTACGTAGTGAAGATGGAAAGAAGCGTTCAGTTCATCAGTTTGGGATGCTGTCTGATATTTAACTCCTGTATGGTGGCTTCAAAGCAGTTCTAAAACCACTTTAGCGCTAACGCCTTACAAGTGAGTTATTGTGTAAATTGGAGGTTAGTGAGGTGACTGGCAGTCATCCCTTCAAATCCCAGCTCACATTCAAATTAGAAAATACAAATTTAGGCAGCGATCTTCGTTAGTCATACAGCGTCATGCTAAAGATATTGTGAAGAATAGGGCTAAAAAAAGCATAGATCTGCTATCAGTAATTAAGGGTTTTGTTGACCAGCGTAACAGAAAACTTGCCCCTTTAAATATTTTTCCATCCTCATTTTCAGTCTGGATATAGAACACGTTCCAAAGAAGAGACCTGAACTTGTCTTTTATTTAAAAAAAGATCCCCTGATGTCAGAGAGAGTTGTCGGTTGTAGGTCAACAGCCTCAGCCCTGTGGCATTTTTCAGGTGTGATGAAAAACCTTTGCTCCCCGTAGGATCTCTTCTTGTCCTAACAAAATGGTGTGTAAGTTCCTGAAGCTACTTTAATTTTTAAGAAATTTTTTGCTTTTTTGTGAGCTTGTCATCAACTTTCTCCAAACTTAATATTTTTTTCTTCCTCAGAATTTTAGAAAAATACTACAGATAGTAAAATAGATTTCTATACTTTATTGACTTGACTCTCTATGCTCACAAAATATCTTTTTGAGAATGAGGTGATGCTTGAAGTTTGTTTGTTTGGTTTTTTTAAATAATTCTTGTTCTCTGCATTGATCCCAAGCAATTCCTTTTGTGTAGTCATGGTGGCACTGGATAGTTTTGTTTGAATGTCTGACTCTCTTCCCTGACTGGAAGCTGCTGCTGTAGGGGAAAATACACAGTTTGCAAGAATTGCTTTCCTGGTATAGGAAACTACATCTCGATGAACGTTCCTGTTAGTAACCTTTTAGCCTTAGACAGCTAAAATCAACATTTTTTTTCCCCTCCCCAGTCCGTGGAGTTGTCCAGGTGTAAGTAGGAGTAGATATTCCACACTGTTACGCGATTATAGACAGTATTAGAGCATATAATGCGGAAATTTGACAAATTAATTAAGTGACTTTCAGATGGTTCACAGAGTTGGCACTGTACAAGGTGCTAATATGTCGGCGCTGTTCAAGGGTTTTCTCTCGGTAATTATTTATAAAAGTTCCATATATTGTAAATAGATGTAGTATTTTGCTGATAGTTTTTCAGGGATTGCTTCAAAACTGTGTTAATGCTCATTCCTGTACTAAGGATCCTTCCACATACGGATCAATACAGATTAATTGCTAGCTGCCCTTTTCCAAGTGACTGAAAACGGGGGCTCCAATTAAAAAAAAGTCCGTAATTACCACTGTTTGTTGATGCTAATGAAGAATTTAACATGTTAACCTCTTCAAAATACAGCATGTTTATTAGCTGCTTAGGGCTTCGGAAAAGAGACAGTTTTAGGGAACGGAGCCTAAGTAGGTTTCAGAGTACACATTTGGGAACTCTTCTATTTAAGGTCAGCTTCTCATCCTCTAGCAACATTCCCACCGTAGCTGGTGGGGATTGTGTTGCGGACTCTGTTCCCTCTCTGACGGAGAGAGAATAAGAAAGAACACAAAGAGAAAGGGGAAGGGAAGCAACACGAGATTTTAAAAGTTATCTTGTTTGTACGTTCGCTGAAAAAGTCCACTGAGACCAATTGTCTACAAAAGAGATGGTTGGATCAGGTCGTGAAAAACTTGCGGCTTTTCATATTTAGAAAATATTAATGTGATGCTATTATTATATGTGACCTGTGGAAGGATGTAGATTTCTTTTTCCCCGATAATGTAGATCTGCATTCCCTTTATTTCCGTATGTAAAATAAAGCCAGTGTTGAGAACCAGCGTTCGCCCGAAATGGATGTAGCTCTTACTTCCCCAGGCTTGGTAGAAAATGATTTCAGCCTATAGAACCATAATTACAAACCTTTCTAGCCTGTTTTAGGTTTAATAATTTAAGCTTATTTTTAATTATTTACTCTTTCTGGCTTATGCTGTGTCAAAACGTCTAACGAAGACACCTCACTGCTCAAAACCAGTGAAGCTGACAGTGCACCAGATAAAAGCTGGTTAGTGCCTCGCTGCTCAGGCCGTGATTCCGTCGGGAGCGGCTGGACCATGTCGAGCCTTCTTACTCCCCTCCTTCGTTTGTTTTTTTTTAAAGGCACCGATGCGAGAGAGAGGAAAGCAATCGCACGCACCAGGTTGGTAACACTGTCGCTGCTGTAGCAATGAGAGGCAGTGACTAGGATTTACCAAGCAGCAGAACTTCAGGCCCCGAGCGGCTGATGGAGAAGAGTGCTCAGCAAGTACTTGGCTTTTTTGCTGATGAATGCGGTACCGGCCATCAGAGCTGCCTGGGGGAAAGGCATCGCCCGCGTTTCCAGGCCAGGTAGACTCAATTCCACTTAGTTAAGTCAGGCGACAATGTCAGTTATCTCTGTTTTAGCCTCCGCACAGGGTCTCCACAGATTTAACATCAGCTCTGTTTAGTCACCGTTGGATAGAGGTTATTGAAAATAGGACTGTTGATCTGTCTCATTATAAAACTTACATTCTTGCACCAAATTAAAAACAAAACAAAACTGTATGTAACAGCAAAAGAAAAAAACCAGTCGTTTTCCAAATGGCGCCTATTTCTTTTTGTGTTGCTCATGGAAAAAATTGTGTATGGAGAGATACATTTGGAAAGTACTGTGGTAGAGTGACATGACTTTGCAGGAGGAATTCAGTAAAATGTAAAACGCTGATGTGAGCCTTAAACTGACATGCCAAGCTGCTGTGCAAAGCAGGCTTTAATGATTATGGAATCAATTTGCAAAATTGAATTTGCTGGAGACAAAAAAGTGAATCAGCTGTAAAAAAAAAAAAAAAGAAGTTATTTTAACCGGTCAGTGGCAACAGCAACTGATGTCTAGCAAAAATTTTTTCCAAGAAGTGCATGGAGACTCCATAGCAACTAGATCAGATATGTGCTAGATTGTAAATACTGGTGCTGTGTTCTCAGTGAAGAAGCCAGCCGTCACCCGCGGACACCGCACCCACGCCGTCTGTCCCGCTCAGCCTAATTGCGTTTGGCAAACGACAACTTCAGCGAATGACCGCTGCATCAGGGTTATTTTTAGGATGCTGAAAAATTCCCCGAGTCGTATTTTATTTCTTGATTATCAGAAGGACACCGCAAAGCCTGCAGCGTTGTCTGAAAGGGAGATAAACCACTCAGTCACTTCTTTGGTAATAATTTATTTACTGACTTCTCTTCCCTCAGAGGCAGGCGCTAGCGACGTGTACTTTAACAGAGCTGTTTCCCCGAAGCAGCGCGTGCTGTGAGCCTGGTGAACGATGAGGCCTTGACCAAGGTTTCCCGAAGAAGGGGAATCGCAACTAATCGATGGGCGCGCGCAGAGGTGGCTCCGCAGCGGAGCTCTGCATTGCAGCGTGAGTTCTCCCAGCTCAAGGCAGGACGCGCTTGGCCCTCTTCCCCGGCTTTCGAAGGAAGCCCAAAAAAAAATCGGTATTCGGTTATCCTCCCCGCGCCTGCCGTGTGGCCCGGCTGGTGAAAATACGGGTACGGAAGGAGCGCAGAGAGGGTCCGGGTATTTGCAGAGGTGAGGGGCCGATGCGGGGCTGCGGCTTTGAGTTACACTGAGGGTTTGTCCCTGCAGCGTTTGTCTTTAACTCTTGGTACAGGGCGCTGAGGAAAACCCTCGTGCGGGTTTGCTCTGAGCAGCGCTTGGAAGCTTCCTTAAAATGGAGGAACGAAAGGAAATTCTCTAAGGGCAGCTTAGGAGGAACCAAGGTATTGCTTCAGCTTATGAATATGGAGGTAGGAGAAAAGGCTAATTACCATCAGTTTAGCCATTTTGTAAGTCATCTGGGTGGATTTAGCAGTACATATTCCTTTCTTTCGAGCGATAAACCATCGTTATGTTGTAGTCTCTATGTAGCTGTAGTAAGAATCATTGGTCCAGAAGCCTGAATTACGGAAAGCGGTATTTGATCCTTTTTTTAAGGTAGCTGCTCAAACCGACTTTAATACGCGAAGTTAACGTTACAAAAACGGAACGCAAGGAGGAACCCGCCTCCTTCTGGCAAAGGTGTTTGAGCTGGACAAGGATAAGTTAGAGGTAGGGAACGTAATTAAAGGTTATAAAAGAGCACGTGGTTTTGTAACGATATAATCTTAACTCGTTGAAATCCCTGGAAGATTTGCTAATGATTTCAAGAGATTGGGGATTTTTTCCAGAAGATTTCAAAGAGGAGATAATTCACCTCCTATTACATAACCATCTTAGCGCTTTATATTTTCAAATGTAATTTGTGAACGTTTGTTCGTTTTCTGTAATATAGCTCTGTGGTGGAAAGAGAGATTGTTTATGGTGGAAAATAATATTGAGTAAATATACCTTGAGGACCAAAAAGTTCTTTAGATAAGCCTTATCTTCTGTGACCTGTCCTGTTCAAACCACCATGTTGTTGGCATGAGGAGAGCTTTGGTGTTCTGAAACTGTGTATAAACTTAATAGGGTTCTAAAGATAATGATTAAAATAATGAGAGAAGCAGAAAGAGCTTGAAAATCACAAGTGGAATTGGAGAGAAATTTGCAAAGGCAGGGGGATAAAATGAAGGCAGTTTTTCCCAACAGCAGGAACTCGAGATGTTCATATGCCATGAATGCAACGCCTTTGGAAGAACGAGTATGCTTGCTTCAGCCTTGCAAAGGAGCCAGCGCGCTTCTAACCCATTTGAATGTAAATTCTACATATTCTTCTTTGGTTTTACTTTTGAAAGTAATTTCCAGTAGTTGAGATCCTTCAAATCAATGGTCCTTTGAGTTTGCTTAGATAACTCGATTAAGCTGTTCAGGAAGGGCTATCCAAAATATGGTTTGCTGCTATTTTAGCTTAGAGTCTCCCGTTACTTCGTAATAGCATGTATGCGACCAAGAGTGCTGCAGCCCCTACAGTGGCAAGGTGCTTGTTCCAGTTGTACATGAGGTCCTGTGACGGTCATACTTTATACAGAGAGATAAGTGTGATACACATTTTAGTTCGGTTTTGTGTGTGCTGAGGTTTTTTGAACTGTACTACGGCTTCCTAAATCGTTAAGTAGTCTCTTACATCTTTGAATTCCTTGAGATTATTCATACAGAAACTTGCTGGTGCTTAAACCCCTCAGGGTTTTGTTGGGTGAGAGACCCCTATTGTCAGTGAGAAATAGGATCAGAGAATCAACAAAAATCTTCACTTCCTAAATACTGCTTTAGGGCATCTGTGGCTTTACCTAGGATATTTGTGCAGGTCTTAAAAATAGGTGCATCTTCACTGTGCAGCAATAATGCAGCGTCAGGTGGTGGTCAGTGATGAAGCGGGAAGAGGGATCAAAGTTTTGCTATTTGTAGATCATTTTTTTTAACACAGAATGTTTCTATAGAAACCATCCTGCAGCAGACACACAGAAGAGTTATTCTAATATATGTAAAATACTGTAATTATTTTTTTAAACAATACCTTTAGTCCTTTTTTAATGTAGGTGAATATTCAAAGGAGCCGTGGAATTGTTGAAGCGTCCAGCTGAGGAATATTGGAAAAGCATCTCGGTCATTTCGAAAAAGCAATTAAGAAATTGTGCACAAGCTTCTGTCCCGATAGCACCATGTAAAACGCCTAGGTCAGGGTGGTGGTTAGCCCTTACAGGAACAGAATTTCTAATATGTGGAGTGAAAGCTTGATTTTGCAGACATTTGGAAAAAGTTACTAAGCGTTCATCACTACGAAAGGTGAAATGTGGTCCTCGTACTCCAAAGCGATGGCGTAGTCCTGCGCAATTGGAGCTGTGGCCATTTTCTTTTCAGAGTCAGGGAGAGGGAGTTTTGGTTTTCTATTTGTGACATTTTCACTCCGAGTCTAAGAAAAAAACACTCCCCAAATATGTAAGAATTGACTGTTCGGTGGCAGGCTAACATACTTTCAATTTTTAATTATTTTTACACCTTTGCTTTCTTGCATTTTCTCCTATTCTTCCACATAAAATATTCCGCGTTAGAAAATTGAAGTTTTTCCTCATACTGTGCTAAAACTGGCGTGTTCTTCCTCGTGATGAATCTGTGACTTCATTGTGTGCTCTGTGGCTTATGGAGGGAGCTTAAGAAAAAGGGGGCAAATTCTCTGATTTAAAACGTGCTTGTAGAAATAGCACGTGTAATGCTGAGGGGGAAAAAAAGAAAAAGAAGCAAGCGTGTATTGGAAACATCCCACGTAGACAGGCGTGTCGGCGGCCTCGCTGCTCCCAGCAGGTCTGAGGATGCCTGACCGCTGACGGACGAGGCCGCGGGCTGTAGAGAAGCCAGTTGACAGAACTGCCCCGGGGTTTTCCTCCTTGGATTTTTGTCCGTGACGGTCCTTTGGTGCAAGAGGGGGAGTCGGAGCAGCGGCTGGGAGAGGACCGCCCGGCCAGGGATGAATTGATCCTGTTGAAATCCCAAGGCAAAGATCGGCTTGACTCCGGTGGGTGCGGGAGCAGGCTTACAGAGAATGGATAAGAATAGCTAAATATTCGTTTAATTAGACAGCTGCTTCCCATGTGTGTGGTGTTGATATCCTCCCGTAAATGAGTCATCTTTGCAGTAATAAAAAAAGAATCTCATTTGTCGCTTTGAATGCAGTAGGGCTTTTCAGAACTCTCACGTAGGGTCTGAGGTCTTTCACTTAATATTCGTTTTGCCCGGCAAATGTTAGCCTCTTCAAGTATTTTATTACACAAAACTATTTTGGTTTAGGGTATTGTTGCATAATATATGTCCTTTTCCTTATCTGGGGGTTTTTTTGGCTATTGTTTAGCCTGCCATATCAAATTTTTTTTTTCCCCTTGTTATTTGTACTCATTCTGAATGTAAAATGCAAGTTCACGCGGGACTCGTAGCCTGTCTGATGAAGACCTGGGGTTTGGGGCTTTGTCAGTGACCTCCTTCATGACCTCAGGCCGAGGGCTGAACCTGGCTGAAGTTTGCCTTCCGTGTACGTAAAATGGGAATAATTGTACTTACTCTGTTTTGCGATACGATTAATAATGCTGAAGCAAGTATTATAGTTATGCTAGACTGTTTATAAATATTTATTATTAACTTCTACAAGACATTTTGCTTAGAAAAATAGCCACTTTACCAGAAATCTAACAAATGGGGACTTGTCAGAATTTGTAGAAATATTCGCATCTACTGTTTGACTTTATCAGTGTTGATGTAAATTATTATACTGCTGATTTATAGTCGTTTATATCTCAAATATAGAGCATATTTTGCTTTTGTTCTGAAAGATTATCTGGATTGAGTTCCTGAAGGTACAAGTCTCGTAGGAAAGAATAAGTTCAGTGCAGTATTCCACAACATAGGGAGCTGCTTCGAGCGAGTCGGGAATCTTGGTTCCTCTTTTCTTAATTTTTTTTTTTTTTTTTAATTTATTGTACTCTCAGGCAGCAGGGAACATTATAAAGCACAATACCAACTTATTTTTTTTAGCCAATATAGTACAGGCTAAGGACCAGTTTAGCGATATCGTTTCTGTTGATAAGCACTTATATAAACAAGTCCGAAGGACTTCCCTGCTCGGGCGGATGGCATGAAGAAGTGCTGCTCTCTGAGAGGAGGGGTAACAGGAGTCGGGTCCGGATGAGTTGGAATCTGTTTCTGACCCTGCCTATTAACAACTGCACTTACCTAATTGGAAACATACTCATTTTCCATTGCACGTAATTGAAATTTTATGTGTCTGTGTCCCATTTGGTGTTATGAAGATGCTGTCAGAGAGAAAAGCTGGGAATGCAGTGTTGAGAGAAGGCGTTGGAGAGGTTTCTGGAGGTTCGTGACCTATTTTCCATCTTGTAATTGCCTCTGGGCCAGCTTTTGGTGCTCAGCCATGAAGGTCCAAATAAATAAGCTGAAATAGTGACAGGACGGGGCTGGAGAGAAGTAATACAGACGTGAAAAGATGCTCCAAAATGGAAGAGTGCTGGATGTCACGAGGGACGTAACTCGGCGATGCTTGATTCGGGTTATGCTGCCGGCCCGGACCCCATCCACTTGCACATGGGAGTCGTGGGACTTTGTTGGGACGGGTGGGGGAGCAGTCATTGCTAGGGGTTTCCCCAATTCTTGGGGACACTGTAGGATATATGGCATAATTCAGTAACATGATTTATTTGGTAATGATCCAATATTACAGTTATCATGTAACATAGAATTTAAAATGCTACTAGCACTTTCCTTGCCGTCAGAGATGTTCATTTTGAAAGAAAAGCACAGGCTTTGTGAAAGGTCATTTTGTAAATTTTTCTGTTTCTTGCTGGCAGTAAATCTCACTGTGGCTTTTTGTATGTTTGATTTTTTTTTTTTTTTTTTTTTTTGGTTCATTTTAATTGATGTTAAGAGAGTTTACTAGCATCTAATTTTGGTTCTGTCCTATTTGATGAAACTATAACCCAGCCATGACCCCTCAAGGACTGCACTGATATTTTTTTTTTTTATTTATTTTAAGATCTGCAACCTCAGTTTGACCAAATGTAATGCCAGGAAATCTGGAGGACAAAAATGTGGACTTACAAGTCAAGTTCGGTTTTGAAGGAACCTCACTCCAAGTAATGCACTTTATGTGCATCTGAGATCAGAACTGGACTTTGGTTCAGTTACTCCCCTCTCTGACAAATACGTAAACATGACTAGACGTTAGGATTTAAAGGTTGAATCAAGTCAGACACGAAGAGCAATCAGCAATTGTTGTGAGGAATGACCAGTGGAAAATTACCAGTGGAAAAATGAACAAAACGAAAGCCTAAATGTAGGCTGCACAGAATGTACTGTTCCAGTTAATCAAGTCTGAGTAGGTACACCTCTGGCAAATCTCAAAAATATTATATCCAGCTGTTATGCATTGGTTTCAAAAAAGTGACTTCCTCTTAATGGGGACAGCCCACTCCCCATTGAACCTACGTAAAATGTTTATGTACAGGCTTAAAGTGTTAGCCTTTTCTATAGAAATAGGTTAATGGTTTAGGCCATATCTTTTCTACTACAACAGGATAGGTATTTATTCCTTTACGGTTGGCACCTTCCGCTACTTTGTTATGGCCATGTTTTTGTATACAGTCTTTTTCATGTCAACGTTGCGTATCTATGAATGTGTTTATACAGGTGATTCGATGATTTTGGCTAGGTAATTACCTGAATTTAACAAAACCAATACAGTTCAGAGATCTGAAAAATATTAGTGCCTTTCTGGATGCATTTATTATTGTTCTTCTAAAGAAGAAGTCAAAAGCTCCTTTTTGAATAAGCGTTATGGGGAGAAGAGGAAGAAGAAATAGGAACACTTCATGCTATAATTTCACTTACAGTAGTTGCAGTCCTAGAAGTCCTCGTGTTCTGTACATGCGACCCAAGTGTTCATCTTCCTTCTAAATCCCAAATAACCTAGTGTGAGGAAAAAACCAAAACCGCTCCCCTTGAAAGCGAAACAGAGGCTAGAAAGCGTTGTTTATACGCTGGCCACTGCGTAAAGGGCCTTTCTTTGGGCCCTTTGGCTCTTTGAAGGCGGTTAATTGCCTGAAAGGCAGAGAGCCTACTGCTCCAGCTGCTCTTAAACGTGGAAACACTCGGACACGGAGTGGGAGTGTGGAGGTGGCGGGGTTTGGGGAAAGGAACGGGGCTGCGATAGAGGCCATCTGTGATTAGTCACGTTAAAGGGGAACAGAGGCAAACAGTTCACCCGAGGAGAGCGGGAGCATAGCCCACGTTCCGGTTGTAACGATGCTTTTCCTAAAATTGTACTATTGGCTTTTGAGAGAATCCAGTTCTTGCGTGGATCCTTTCAGGAAGAAGAGGCTGCGTGTTCCCCTACGTAGCTTACGGCTTCCAGGCAAGCCAGATGAGTATTTTCATCAGGTATTAGCATCTCTAGAGGTATTAGAGAAGGGGGGTAATTCAGGTTTGCAACACAACTTACAAACCTGTACATTAAAAGCTATTGCTTCTTGTAGCAAGATGATCCCTAGAGAAGGAGAAGAATTTTGAAAGTACGTTAAGTAGGGTCATCATAAAATATATCCGTTTTATACTGTCCTTCTGTAGAGGCTGCCACCACCATTAAACAGTGGTCCGCTTAATGAATCTTCATCATATTAAATACAGTATTGACATTCGGGGGTTTGTTGCTCCGTGAAGGCGCTTTTTGTGTGAATCCCGTCTGCTGGCTGCTACTACTGAACTGCAGAGTACCTGTTAGTTCCTTTTCTTTATTAGTTCAGAATTTTGTGTTACTAGCTTTTAGCAAGGTTGTTTGGGTTTTTTTTTTTGGTGAAAGGCGTTGTCCTGAATCCATGCTTATCAGAATTTGCTAATGCCTTAACTACAAAACTAATATGTATTTGATTGTTTCTTTCTTATGTGTTTATTTCTTGTAAGAATGCAAAGCTGTTCTTAACACCTTGGATATTTTGCCTCGTGTTTAATAGTCGCACTATGTGCACCATTCATGTACGTATCGCAGCATCGTGAATTATGAATGGCAACTGAAGAAAGTTTTATAGCATACTTAGGACTACGCTGGGAAGAAACTTCTCAGTTTTGTCACTGTGCCTTCTTTATCTCTCTTTAATTTATATACACCACTGTTTTTAATAGTCCTGAGAGACTACGGTACACAAAAATTTGCCTTTGTCTTTTGAGAGTTGTTCATGATCAGTCTCACTCTCACAATTTTTAATTTATACATAGTTCAGAATTACTGCAGCATTTCTTTGATGAAGACTTGGTTCCAGATGATTGCTTTTCAGTATGTCCTTTGGTGTTTCTATTAATTGTATGGAGGTTTTTTCTGGGTGGCGTGTCTAACTAGCCGATAAACTATGTGAAGAAGTGTTTTCAATCACAAGATCTCAAAATGTATGGCTAGAACTGTGTATATGGTTGCAATAATGAAAGTTCGTTTGGTTACATAGCATACTTACTTGTTTCTCATGCTATTCTGTCCCTCGTTTGGATTATTTATGTAACTATAAGGCGCAAATTCTTGTTTGCGTACAGAAACCAAAATTCTTGTTTGTATTCTGTTAAAACATTTTTGACGGTAGAGAATTCCTTTTGGAAGATTGTCATCTTTTATTTATCATCTATGACAAACTACTTCAGTGTGGGGAAAGAAAAAGCGTTAGCTGGGAGTGATATAAAACCAAGCTTTCAAATACCGTTAGTCGACGTGTGATGAGCATAGCGTATAACTTCTCATTTCATGACTCGCTCTTTCTTCAAAGGTTGGAAAAAGAAGTCCTTTAGAGTTTGCTCCAAAGAGGGTGTCTCTTCATCTGCGCCAGAAGCCTTATCAGCTTGTTAAAGCCAGAGGCTTTGAGTCAGTAGTGCTGGATTCTGTTTTGTTTCTCCGAGTAAGCTAGCGGTGTGGTTAGTTGGGCGCATCTAACACAAGCTGCAATACTACAGAACAGAAAAATTACACTGGTTTATGGTTGTAGTTCAACTAAACATAAGTCCGTTTTGCAGCGCCAGGTTGTTTTCAACATTGATACAGATACATTCAATGTGTGTGTGTATGTGTGTGCATATGTATATATATCATAGTAGAGTGGGAATTGGGGGGGATTAGGTATAGTTTTCTTTCAGTGGCACTACATACACTTTTTGGATTCTAGTTTAACCATAAAGAGCAATTTACTAAAACAAATAGCTTAATATTCAAGATAAAAGTATTTTCTTCTGCAGATTAATAGAAACAGATGTACTTAATGGGCCCTGAGCTAATAGGCAGGCAGAGGACGCAAAATAAAAAAGAAACTGAGTAAATGAACTACTGGTATGTACTTAAGAACCTGTGTAATTATGTACATCAGCAACCACTAATTATTATGGAAGAGCAAAAGCTAGAATCAGGGGTACAATGCTAACCAAAAATATATCATTCTTTAAGGATTCCCTAAGAATATGCTTTTTTTTCCCCCTTTAATTGACAAATATAGAAATGGAAAAAAATGTTGCATATACATCACGTGATGCTCTTTCTTTTTTATACTTAAGCTGGTAGGTGGCACTGAAAGCTGTGTTTCTGTATTCTGTTTTCAATTTCTTGGAGCATTTCTTAGGTATTGAAGGCCTCGGCCTACTTCTTTCTATTACCAGGACGTATGCCCAGACAGTAGCTGCCTTTGAGACAAGAGGATATTTCTCTACCCAGTAATTTCAAGCAGTATTTAGAAAGAATAATTTTACACAGGCACAATTTCAAAATTTATTTAATGCTAAAATAAAGTATGCCTTTTTTTTTTCCCCTCAGCGCTTTACAAATAAACTGATTTCCCTAGTTCCACAAAAGGTCTGATAAGACCATATAACTTTCAATTACCAGCTATGACATTCTGCGTATGTTAGACTATCAGTAGTTTTCATCATCCTGCCTAGGACAGAGCTCCCGGGAAGATAAGTTAGTTACAGACCATTTTTCTCTTTGAAGTTTCAGTGCAAAAATATTCAAAGGTGGTGATAAGGTAACTATTTAAGGGGGAAAAAAAAAAAAAAATCTATGGTGTTTTCAGTATAAAGTGATGTTTAATATGAGGAAATTTATCAGAATCTGCATTTCTTTGTGTTCCAGATGTAAGATTCTGTGCGATTTGAGATACGTGCAGCATTTCTTAAAGTATTTTCACTCTTTCTCTTCCTTGCATGATAGATGAGCTTATTAAGAAACTGCTCAATCTCAGAGCAAAGCAATTACCCTTGTCTCCGTTTCATATTGCTCTTCTGCTCCGCTTTATTATAACTGATTAACCTCTCGCTGCCCGGTACCAGCATTGCAGATACCACTGCTGCAGAAACAAAAAATGGAAGGACAATTGACGTTTAGACAGGAAAACATTTAGACTTCAGTAAATGTTGGGCATGAGCCTGAATAAAGTCCATTTTAGTGAATGTCACTGAGTGGCAAGATCTTTTGGAAAGGAAGAATTATGTATTTAACATTGTTACCTTTCATTCCTCATTGAATTAATTGATTCTTTTAAACTACAGTAAAAGAAAAGATGCGTCGTGTGGAAAACTTTGTTATGTATATTGTATACGTATGTCTGAGACATACTATCTTTCCTATGTTAGATATGAAATACATGTTCACCCGACAAACTGATTTTACATGAAAATATGGAAGTGTTGTCTTTGCAAGTTGTATAAAATTTGTAAGAAATCAAACAGAAGCGAGAACTTCAGAAGCACGTGGGAAAAGGGTCAGTGCAGCGTTTCTCCTAACGCAGCGGGAGTAACCGCGTGGCGCTTTCGGAGCGGCACAGCGGTCCGTAGCGGGACCGTTTCTCTTCTTTCTGCATTTCAGTAACAGGGACTTAGGAGACCGGGATTTTCGGAGCGTTGGCAGTGATCTCCTGCTGATGGAGTCAAAAGAGAAGATAGGATGATTATCTTAGAGAAGAGGATTGAAGCCTTACTTGGGTATTCCAAATTCTGAATGAGATAGCTTCATGAAATCCTGCAAGATGGCTTAAGGCAGAATTAGTATCCCGTCTGTGTTAAGGAACAAAAATTAGATCTAATCAAGGGCCAGATATTTGATTCAGATTTAGACTGAACTGCCTGAGACAAATAGGTACCAATTAGAGCTTGCTGCCACAGAGGGATATGAAAACATGAAGTTCGCAAAAAAAGTTCACTTTTTTTGAAAAGAAAAAAAAGAAAAGCTGTTTTGGGCACAAGAAGTGATAATATACTTGATGGTTACGTTGGCACGGGTGGGTCTGAACTGCATTCTTAAGCCTTCAGCCCGAGATTCATGTCTTGGTGCAGGGAAAGCTTTGCTGCATCACTGCTCTTAGATTACTGCCTCTAATAAGATCCCACAGCGTTAATCAAAGTAAAGTTGGGCTCGCACGACTGAATTGATCTAAATGCTTCTCTGTGTTGGCCAAGTGTACTGCGAATGCATTTGAGGCTGTGGCTTTCCATCGTTTCTGCATATACCGTGTTTATACCTATGTTTTAGCATAGGCGTGCATTTTTTTTAATTTAGTGAACAGCCGTAATTTTATAACACAACTACTTTTCCGTATGTATCAGCAAATACAAATATCGCTATGCATTAAAAGTACTTCCTTCACTCTGCAAAACAAGGGTGGCAAAGATACAAGTTCACCAGAACAACGTGGTTCTGCATTTGAGTTGAAATCCATCAGGTATTAATTTCATAATTCATGGTCATGCTTAGATTCCAGCTGAAGCACTGCCCGTGCAGTCCTGCAGGTTTTCTTGCCCTGGCTTGAGAAAATGATGGTCAGCAAATTAAATAGATCAAGACCAGCTGATAAAATTATGTCGACTTCTTCTGCGTCCAGTGGTTCGACCCAGACTTTTAAAGGCAGTCATAAATTTTGCTGGTTTTGTGATTAGGCAACAATCCTTGCAGCAGTTCCTGCGTGTTACGCGGTGTTTGACGTTAACGACGTGTGTTTCATTTCCGATGAGTATTTCTCTTTGGAAAGTGTAAGATTGAAGCAGGGCTGAGAAAGAAAAGAAATTAGCGACTGTAATTTTTATGAGAAAAATATGTACGTGCTACGTAAACTGCCGTGCCTGTGAGGGCTTCTCTGTTACATAGACCGTGAAAAGTTGTTGTGTTTTTTGTCTTCCCGTGTCGCACCTCTCATCGAAAAGCTCCCCTAATTTTACAGCTACTGAAAGCATTAGAGTAACTCTGCAAAGTTAGTATGTGCCGCACTCTTTTAACATACCGACGGACCAAGCCCAAACGAGAGGAGAGCGAGCTGAGGCCGTACCGCGGGTGCCGAGTCTGGCGGCCGGGGCGGAATCCCAGGGTAATGCCCTAAAAAACGCACGCTCTCTGAGCGAAAAATTCCATTTTTCGAACGAGGAAAATAGATTGTTACATGCTAGTAAAAAAGCAACTGTGTTAGCAACTTGCATATTGATCAGTTGATAATCTGTAAAAGGGAAAGGCACTTTTTTCCTAATTACCTCAGAACTCACGCGAGACATTTTCCCCCTCTGTGAATAGGTATGAAAACAGCATGAAATAACCCGGTACGTTTTGAATTACAGCAAACCAAAATACTAATGGTTCAGTTAATACTTCTATAGATTACATATTTAAACACCATGAATACTGGAATAAAAATGTTGCCTTTTTCACTTGCTTACACTCTGACCGGTACATGAAGGCTTTATCATGCTCTATGTTTGAATTTGAATTGTCCGCACTTTGATTTTTTTCTTTTGTTTCTAAACTTTTTTTGTTCCATGCGTTTTATCTGTGGAACGCTGGAGGCTCAGGTGGCTTGTGTTTGCAGGAAGGTCCCTGTAAATTCACCAGCGAGCCATAAATATTTCAGAATAACAGAGACTGTATAGCTTTTTAAAAAATTGTATATATTATATACTGCTTTGTTTTAAACTTTCCTATCCGTGAAGCAATCTTTTCCCAGTTCCGTCACACCTGTCCCCCTTCAGTCCTGCAGGATCTGGAGCTGCGGTGATTAAAAACCAGGTTATCTGTTTGCTCGTTCTCGTAGGGATAGAAAGCCAGATGGTACTACTTGGATTAAGAGCTCTTTGTCGCTGTCCGGAGAGGATCGTTGTGCTTAATGTGTTGAATGATTCACCATCTAAAGGACAGCAAAATGGTTTGTCCTCATCAAAATGGCTCGGAATAGATTTTTGCAATTGATTGGACTCAAATTGTTTAAGCTGACAAGGATTTGCTGCTAGGTCCTCCGTAGCAGACAACTTTATAAAGGCTGCTTGGGTTTCAGGAATTACTTGTTGTGGCCTATGTGGCCACCATACAGTGGGGAGCAGAAGAAAGAAAAGGCTGAGTTGTTGGGAAATAACGATCGCATCTGTGTCGTTATTGTAAAACATAAAGGGGGCATAAATGATATAAAGGCATAAATCATCAGAGTTTATAAGCTGCAAGAGCTCAAGATCTGACCCAAATTAATTGCCAGAAACAAGTGAGCCGTGTTGTACTTGACCTTCCCACAGAAGAATCCCTAAGAGGGAAAGACTTTGCGTTTAGGAAACATTTCAAAGTTCAGGAAATCTCCTAGAAACGTATAGGTCCCAGTACAGTCTCTTTTCTCTCTCTCTCTCTTTTTTTCTAATTACTGTGTTTAGCCATAAAAATGTAATAGGAAATACCTCTTTGGGGAAAGATTTCACAGTAATAAATTTGGGGATTGATGTCGTTAGCAATATATAGGTTGTGATTTGTCTGGATACTTGGAACTCTTTCTCTCCCTTCTTCATTTTCCCCTTTTGTCTTTTATTTTGCAGCACTATGGTTTTTTACAGTACCTCCTGAATTGTTATTTTAGCTACTGTGCACCATTAGGGCACAACTGAAACCTCTACTGACAAACCAAACTTCAGCAGTAATGGCACCAAAGGCTGAAGAAGCATTCTTCACAGCAGTTTAGCTTTTGTTGCTGCGTACCTGGGGGTGTGCGACTGTCCCGAGTCCTGTTTCATCAAAGACACAAGCTTTGCCGTTCCTGGGCTGATGAACGGTATCCCATAAAATTACGTCTCCATCTGGAGATGAGATTACAGCTTTGATTTCACTTATTAGTCTCTGAGGTCTTAGTTGAGCTTTTGCAAGTAGCGGCGAATCGGTGGGTTTGCGTTGCGCTGTTTTTCTTGATGGCTGGTAGTAGGAAAGTCAAAGTATTTAGGAATGACTCCATTTACCACAAGAAGCTTTGGAAAAGTGAAAGCAGAAACTGGTGACAGAAGAAATACTGTAAAGAGGAGGGTAAGTTCTTGTTGGTGATGACATTATAACCACTATATGCTTATTTTTACTCTTGGTGACATTACGAAGCATAATGGGTGCATAAGTAGCAAAAACATTTCTTTCAGTATTATTTTGTGTCTTTAACATTCATCTTTTGGATGGTAAGGCTTCTTATTTTTTCAGTTAGTGTTTTATATGGTCTCAGGCAATACTCTCTATGTTTATCTTTGGGGTTCGTTTTCAATTTTTAATTGACTTTCCAAGTGGTTTACATTTATATTTCATCCTTTGACTAGGTTCAATATTTTTAGATATGGCAAAGTGCAAATAAACCAGACCATAACGAGCATCACAAATACCTGCTGGTGTTTGCTGGCCAAAGGAGGTGGTAGCTGTTTTGTCAGAAGTGCTCTCATGCTAATATTTAAATCAAGCCAGGTACGTATCGGAGAAAAATGTTTATAGAACGGCTGATGCTGTTCAGAACAGGCATTATATAGCGTGCTAGACCTCGCTTCTGTGGGCGTTCTGGTCAAGTTTAAAAATGAATGTCTTTACTCAACTGTATTTAATTTTATCCACAGCTGTATCTCTTCTAACTGTCACAATTAGGAAAACTGTTTAAAGAAGTAGAAAATGTAACAAAATAAGACTCCTGCAAATGTACTTAATGGCTGATTGCCTGAAATTTGAAGGTAGGTTTTGCTGCGCTTAATGGAAAAGATCTTACAAGATGCAATTCCCAGAAGTCTGCTGAGGGCTTTGTTGTTTAGTGTACTGGCTTTGCGTTGCCGAAAAGCTGATAGTCGTAACTGCTGCAGGCTTAGAAAGAGTTCAAGTGATGAAACCAGAACGTTTCCCAAAGCCTAGAGTGTGATTTGAAACAGAGAAGGCAGCTGATAGTAGTCTTCATACGGTTCTACGTTTTTTGCAGAGAGCCCATTATACTAGTAATGGTCTTTACCAAGGATTTTGAGCTTGCTGGTCTGCATTTTTGGGGGAATTCTGATCGCTTTGCATTATTTGGGGGGTGCAACAGTTGCCGGGAGAAAATTCCCCATAGGGGTGGAATTCTCCCCCAAGCAATAGCTAATGCAGGTGTTAAAATGAGCCACCACATCACGTAAGAATGATGCCAAGAGAAGGAGGGGTGTTCTGAAATTGTGGTGAAGCAAAGAGTAGTAGTATGACGATTTTCAACAAATGAACTAGGGCAGTCCCTTGGTTGCTATAAATAGTACCAGAGTTCCTTGATTTGTTCCCCATTTTCTTGTGTCAAATTCAGTGTGCAAAAACTCAAACTCAAAAATTTATTGGCCAAGAACAAAGGAAGTCGGACGGGTGGATAACTAGGGTTTGCTCTCTTACCAGGCACTTCAAAGTGTTTCTGAAGGTTTTCTAGCGAGGAGCGGAATTACGGCTTGGAGTTAGCGTTGCAGAAAGGTCTGTTGCTGAGGAGTAAAGGGTGTATTAAAGCGTGGGAAAACAAGTGGATTCGGTGAGTTAACCTACAGGAGTTTCTTTAAAAAGTTCTGCTCCCCTGGGAAGAGGCGCAAGGTGGTGGGCTTCGGAGCAGTTCTGGCAGGGTACCAGAGAGCAGGCTCTGGCTTTTCTGTGCAGGGAGGAGGACTAAGGTGCTTTGCTAGGAGTTTTGTGCTTGAAAACCATGCCTTTGTGTTTTGGTTTCTTCTCTGCTGCCTGATGGGATAGATTTGCGGCTCAAACAGCAAGAGCAAAAAAGAGCATGGGAACGTCCAAAGATACTGCCACATGTTCCTCCACAAAGGCTTTGAATCCTACATGGTAAGACGTATACTTTGTTAGAATATGATGTCCTAACGAAGTTTGGCAAAACACGAACGTGTTTGCTTGCTGAGTAATTTGCCCTAATGACTTTGAACCCTTTTGACAAACAACAGTAATATTGTTAAAAGGCTCTGGCAGAAAGCTTCTCCGTTGCTCTCCATCAGATGTCTACGCAGATTGTTGCTTTCTGCAAGCGTTATTTCAAAGGAATGCATGCTACTCGGTTTTTGCCACCCTTTCCCCTTGAGCTGATGCCTGGTTTCGCTCTTTTCTATGTTTTCTAGTAAGTTCATTTCACATTAAATAGATGGCTCTATCCGAGGATTTTTAGTTCCAGTTTATGTTGGAACCTTGGTGTTACGAACTTTGGTCGAGTCGAGCATTTGGTGGGATTCCTTCTTGCATCCTTTTGTTTTTATAACTACATGAAGAAGTCATGGCAACGTATATGCACCTTCCTGTCCCGGGGTAATGCCCTGGAAGAGATGAAGAAAATCAGTGTCAGCTGATAAGGGGGAGGCTAGCCTTGCGTGAAAATTTCTGAACCATCATTGATGTCAACGAAAGGCAGCGGCTGCCCTCGGTGTTGTGGGAACCGAATGTCAAAGGCGGTTGCAATGCTCGTTCTCAGCTTGCATCTGAACCTGCCCATAGCTAAGAAGTAACGTGTGCACATATTGCGTTTTATTATCTTAATGTATAATTTTAACAAGAGCTGAAGCCTTTATTTGTTGGTTAGTCATTTTATATTTGAAGTTCAGGCTGTCTGAATGTAAGATTAAACATTCCATCCCTCGTATTTGCCAATTGCTGGCAAAAGCGTTGTTGTCGGGGACATTTTGTAGTTCAGGTTTCGTTCAGTTCCGTACAAGTGTATAATCACATAACCAGAAGCGACAACGAATTTAACTGTTTTGCGCGTGGGTCCATCCAGCGTGTGTTCATACTCGTTACGCATCACGGCACCTGAGGCTTTTCCAAGGAGCTGAGTGATCCCATCCTGCAGCATTTCATCAGTCAAGGAAAAATTATAGAGCCGTTTTAAATCTCCCTCGTGGTAATTAGCACGAAAGAGAACCCTCCATGGATCAATAATCCTTAAAAGGGGGCTGGGGAGAGCTTGCTCTCCCTGATTATAACTGGCAGGGCTGTGAAGGGTAACTGGGTAGAAATCAATAGGACGCTATGGGCAGCTGACGTGTACTGCAGTACCGGCGATGGTTGGAAACCCCAAAGAGAAAAATGTGGGCTAGATCTTACAGTTCTTTGAGGATCACTCTGTTTCTGAGGAATTTTGGGCTTAATTTTTCAAATACATGCCCAGCTCCGCTTACGGCTTGCATGTGCATTGCGATATATTCTGTGGGACTCTGTCGCCTGCAGACAGGCAGTTACCTCCGCTACCTCCAGCTGGTTCTGAAGCACTTGAAAACTGCTAATCATTTCTCAGCTAATTTTGTGGGGGGTTTGGTTTGGTTTTTTTTTTTTTTTTAATTCTGTGGTGGGTCTCTTTTGTGATAATGGGTGCATTCTAAAATGCAATCCTCAAAATGATTTGTATCCTACTGGGTACAATCATGATAACTAACACAATCCTAGAGGGAATGTCCTTAGTCGCAGTTTTGGTGGGGTTTGTGTTTGTTTGTTTGCTTTGGTGTTTGGGGTTGGTGTTTTTTTTTTTTTTTTTTTGGTTTTTAATGATTCTACCTTTGCTTGTTTGTTTTTAATGATTCTAGCTAAAAAAACCCCAACCCTAAACCAAAACAATAATAAAAACCCAAAACAAGATCAGACCTGACATGGACAAGAGCTAAAGTGATCTAGCGTCAGAGATTGTCCTTTTTGGATACATTTGAGCTCCTCTGAAATGAAACCCAGGGGATGCATCGATTCAAAAGCAAGCTGATCCCTGTGATTACCTACATGAACATGAAATACCGTGCGAACCACAGGAACGAAACCGTCAGGAAATCTTTACCCGTACATCGTCGTCTTGTTTTGTAACCATCAAATAGATGCAACTTGGATTAATCATCTTTTTGAGTTAGAAACTCAGAAGGCATTAGCAACATTCTGACATTTAGCGCTTTATGTAAACACAGCGAGACCCAGAGCGGTAGGGAGGGGGGGGAAAAAAAAAATCAAAACATTTGAAGGCACGCAGCTGGGTAATTCAATAACCCTCAGATGGAGAGGGATTGCAGGCAGTGGGACTTTAACTTTCCGTGCCGGGCAGGCTGGCGGTATGCTGGAAAGCGGTGTCCCCCCCCTCCAGCGCCATTGACATGCATAGCTGGCCTGGTAGGTGTAAAAATAGACCGACAGCGCCTGAATTGGAAATGGTCACCGACTGCTGCCCGCAGTTGCTGGGGTCTCGGGTTCGCGGTGACACGGGACGGCTCGGGGAAGGGAGCCCGGTGCGAGTGGCCGGGGAGCGGAGCACGGGCGGGATCTTCCTGCTGGATCGTCGGCTGTCCTTCGGGAGCGCGGGGCACCCTCTGCGGCGCAAGTCCAGAAGAACTGATATGGGCAATGCACCGCTTTGCCAGGCTTGTCATTCCGATAAGGGTTTGAGAACCCAAGGGAACATACAGGATTTGGACAAAATCCCTGACTATTACGGATGCAACAGTGAAGAAAGTAGAGATCCTGAAGCCCTGGTAAGTCTTGGCTGAAGAAGACGGGAATCAAAGGGAAAAATTAAGATCAGGGCTGTGCATGTTAAATTTGAAAAGGATCTCAGCCTGGATCTTGCTTGATAGCTTGCAGTATTAAAAGATCTGCTAAACGTGTCCATGTTTGAGCTTTGCTTTTGCTATTGTGACCGACTGTAACTAAAAAGCAGCTGTCGCTGAGCTCTGCAGTCACTTAAATGTCTTGCCGGCTACCAAAAGGTTTAGTTATATGGAAAGAGAACGCCGTCAGTGAAACGAGTCCTTCAAATGAACGGACGTAATCAATTATCCTAGTTTACCCAACTGCTATAAATGATCCTGCATCGATCGCTATAAACGATCCTGCATTGCTCGTTCTCAGAACGTGAACTCGGTAGCTTTTTTTTTTAAACTGTTGTCTGCCCGGCTCCTGACTTTCTTTGCTGTGTTTGCAGTAGGGACAGAGCCCCACGGAGCGTTTGCGGGTTACGGTGAGTGGGACCAGGCGCAGGCGAGGGGGTGCCGCCGGTGGCTGCAGGACTTGCGAGCTGGGCGCGCAGGAGGCGATTGTAACCGCAGTGTCAGCATTTGCTCTGCAAAGCAGGAGAAAATCATCGAGATGAATACTTGTGTAATGCCTATGGCAAAGGAAGTGCCGCTTTTTCCCTTTTTTTTTTTTTGTCTTCCTCTGCTTGGGAGATTTGTTATCAAGTGTTTTTTTCATTCAAAATTGGCAATGAAAGGAGGTAGTGTCAAAACTGCTGGCAGAACAGGAAGATCAGAAAACCCTTCGTGTCGATATATCCAAACATTATGTTCTCCCATATTGATCTAAAATAAAATTGTTCTCGGGTCGGTGTTATGCTTTGCACTTGCATGAATGACTGCAGTGCATTATAGGAAACGTAGCTGGATGGGTTACGGCGTTGGGAAGGGAAGGGACCGGAGGCACTCCCAGCAGCAGCTCACCAGAAGTTCTGCTTTGTCCTACAGAATAATTTTGACACTGTCTTGGTTTTCTGGTCGGAAATTTTTTTGGCTGAACTTTTCTGACTGGTTCTACTGCTTATTTCACTGGCAACACAGTTGGACCAGTTCTTCAGCAATAAAACTTTCTTTGAGCTGAACCATGAAATTAAACTATTTCTTTGAGCTTTCAGGCCTTTTTTTTTCTCCCCCCCAAGCAGTTTTTGGTTGAATTAACAAATAAGCTGCAGCGTTTCTGATGGGAAACGCGAAGTGAGGGGGAGGGACGATGCAAGCGCAGGACGTCCCGGGGCAGCGGGGGGGAGGACAGCCCCGCTTCCGTTGCTGAGTACGTGGATTTCCACGGGCGTTACAGTATTTCCCTTAATGTGAGCGGCCTGAAGCTGCTAGCAAATGTATGGAAGTTCCCTGCGAGACAAATCAGCAAACTGTGGAACGGTTCTTTCCCTCTGAACATCCAAGCTGCCCTTCTGCGTCAGGTCAGGTCTTTGAGGAGGAGCGAGCAAAAGCGAGCAGCGTGTGATCTTTGAGTTGTTGGTTGGTTTGTTTTTTTTTTTCCTTTTTTTTTTCTTCCCCCGCCTCCCCCGGATACTTTTCAGTCAGCCTTCAGAGTTTTTCATAGCAGGCAAGAGATCAGGCACTTTGGTAATCTCTGTGATACATTTAATCATAAGATCTTGGCTTTATATGGCTCTGGTAGGGACTGACAGAGTTGCTCTAGAATATCTGTCTCGATTCAGGTGTTGCAGTGCTTGGGGGATTGCAAAGGAAAATTGCTGTATTTCCCTAAGAAGGTTTACAGTCTCTCATTATATTTATTACTATGACTCCTTACAAAAAGGTTAAAAAAAAGGTAAAAAATGTGTCTGTAATTTAGAAATGTCAGCGAAGTTTTGTCCTGAAAAGAGAAGTTGTATATTGTTCTTTTCCCCAAACAGGACTATCGTATCCAATGTTTTGTTGGCTATACATTTCCTATGCTTTTATACAGGTGTAGCCATGCTCGCTGTCTCGGTTTACGAAAAAACGTGCCACGTCAATCTGAATGTGACGACTCCATGAATTTTGTACCAGATACAAGGTTCAGCGCAATTCAGTGGTATTCAGCCAACTCCAATGGCAAAATGGCTGTGCATAATCTAATCTATTCTAAACTGTGGTATTCAGCCAACTCAAATGGCAAAATTGCTGTGCATAATCTAATCTATTCTAAACTGAAATCAGATACAGTCTGCTGCTTCAGGCCTGTCTTGCTGAAGAAATCAGGATTGTGTTGGTTTGACTATCCTGAATTGTCTATATGATGCCAAATAACTTTGTCAAATGGGGAGTCAAATTTTGACGCTGAGTTCATATTTGAAATAACAGCAGCATTAAAAAAAAAAACCACAACCAAACTATTTCATAATCGTATATTATAGATTTAATTCCTTTTTTTTTTTTTTTTTTTGATTTGCTGAAACAAAGACATCTCAGATGGCAAAACGCTGGGGTTTGTTGCATTCACTGTATGTTAGCCTCCCTCTTTCCTCGGATACTTAATTCCCTTCATACTTGCTCTTGAGAGTATATGATCCAGCCTTGCCTCATGGTGCTGGACCGTGTTGTGTTTCAGACCGCCTAGGACAGACTGCTCTCCGGGTTTCAGGACGGGGTCCTTCTAGACTCCTACCGCATCGTTCAGGGGAGTTTTCTCGCCCTGCTCAAGGTAGCGGCTTTGGCAATGTGGACTTGTGCGTCGTTGTCCGAGACGGCGGGAGAGGCAATAGAGGGAGCTGGCTGTGAAGCAGCGGTGCTGAGAAGCGATAAACAGTTTGCAAAAACTTGGGGAATAGCTGTGCTGGCAGAGCGTAGGGCTCGTGGTGCAGCCAGCGCCTCTCACGCCCGCGGCTACCGCAAATGCGAGCGAGTGCCTGGGGATGAAACCGGAAAGTTTTAAATACTTAAGTAAGCCAGAGCCGTGCCTTACTTCCAGAACAGGGGCTTACGGACAGTGCAAAATGTGTTCTGGGTATTTTAGACGCTTCCCTTAAAGCGAGAGAAACCGCTTTTAAGAAATATCCCCCTTCGTTATTATTATTACTTGCTGCCGCAGGGAGCCCGTGTGGCCCGCTTGAGTTAGAGGGGTAGCTTTTCTACAGGTGAAGTTGGATGAAACTGGTTTCTCTCCGCTACCCAGACCTGAACTGTTTGAAATGCAGGCCCAGGGTTAGAGGAGTTTTGTTTTACAGGAAGGGCTCAGCTGGGAATTGAGGGGAGACAACGAGCGACCAATATCATGACCAGTACACAAACAGCAAACGTCACGGTTAATGAAGAGAAGGGGTTTGCGTGGTTTAAATATGCTTCAGGTGTGACCTCCCAGTTGACTGGGGATAAATTCATGTGAAGAGAGAAAAGGAAATTATCCGTGCTGGGTACGACCCTGTTTGCATGAATCCTAAAAAAAAAAACCCAAACCTCTCCTAAATGAAACCTGGTTTCTTTCCACAATGGACAAAGTTAAAAATTCTTCACGTACTAGCTTGGCATCCTTTTTACCTTTCTGTACAAGTAAGGTCTTTACGATGAGTCCTGCTGGCAGAACTGGCATTGAATTAGAAACTGCTGCATTTCAGTAACACCCATTTTGTTTGCATCTATTTTAGTCCATCTCAGAGGAACATGAAATCATTTTTTTCTGTTTATGGTACCAGTAAGTTTGAATGAATGGGCAATCGGTTAATGGTGTTTAGGTAAGTAAAGCTGTTTGATTCTTTAGCACTGATGGTGTTAGCACATTTCTTTTATTAGAAAATGCCCCTTTGACAGTAAGACAAGGGATGGAAGGGGATGAAAAATTAACGAGAGCGATAGAATTATCTGTCAGCAGTCTGTCATAAACTTCACTGACAGGCTAGATTTTTTTAAGGCTAGTTATTATTCTGCTAGATATGCTTGGAATGGCATCCTCATTCTTTCTAGAGGTGTTCTAGCATTATTACCTCTCTATTTAGGAACATCATTAGTAATAGAAACTTGCCATGGAAACCATTTAATTGCCTGCCAAGTTGTAAAGTTGTTACTTAAACCTCAATATATGGTGTCCAGATGATCCTAAAGATTTCTCCTTCCTTTGAGATTATTCAATTCCTTTAGTGAAAATCTTGGTTCCATATCAGTATTTAAGAGACTTCACTAAAAACGTGTGTCACGTAGGAGAACTAAGACTGATCCTGTGATTCATGTCAGCGTATCCTGAATCCTTGTTGTTTTGGGAAATGACTAAATGATACTTTCACTCCAATTCCAGCACAGGAAACTTTCCCGTTAAACAACAGGATTATCCATTTCTATTTCTAGAGTAGTTTAAAAGTCTTAGTAAAAGACATGAAGATTTTTCTAGTTGTTAGGATTACTCAGACTATGGTAAAAGCTTTCATTCTTTAAACCCAAATCCTTCGGTTTGGTTTATTTGGGGGGTGGGGTGGTGGTGGTGGGGGTGTTTGGGTTTTTTGGTTTTTTTCTTTCTTCCTTTTTAAAAAATCCAGGCTATGTTTTCCAGGCGCTTTTGAGATGCCATTTTCTAGATTCACACTGATGAGTATAATTCTGACTTGCACACATTGTTTCCAAGCTGGGACTTATACCAAAATATTTGGTACATGAATAGCCCGGTGGGACATGGGGGATTACACGTGCCTGAAGTTCAGCTAGCACTGAAGTGTTGTTCTGGATTAGGACCCTATTGCCGATGTTACTTTATATTTTAAAATCAGTATGGGTTAAAATAACTTCTGTCATTTCAAATGCTGTATTTGGAAAGAACATACAGCTGGGCAAAAGACTTGTATTCTCTTCTTTTTCACAGAAAACTATGCAGTTTTGCCTCAGTTCTCACAAATCCTTCATTGACATAGTAAAAGTCAGCTGGCAGCGAGTCCAGTATGTCAAATTAATGAACGTAGTGGGAGGACTCCTACAGAGGTCTGTGCAGCGAAGTATCATAAAGGGTTTATAGAAGACATTTGCTGCTTGGCTCAAGTCGGGGTTGATTTTACATTCGTTTTCTCTTCCTCTTTTGCTGCTGCTGTATTTGCTAATATTGGCCCAAACTCAGGAACACAGTGAAGCGTGTATTTAAATCCATCCTTTAGCAAATAACTTAAACCTGCTTAATTTGAGATCAATTGAACCTGAAGATGTGGTAAAAATTAAGCATGTGCTGAAGTGTTTTGCCAAACGTAGGCCTTTATCCTTCTTTATTCTTCTCCTGGTCAAAAACAAAGCAAAACTGATTAAACCTTTGTATGTTCCAGTGGAAAGAAAAGAGTGACTGGGATGGCTGGTGTCCTGCAAGCTCTGGAATTTCAAGGAGGAGTTTGCAAAAGAGTCAAAGGTGTCGAAATATAACCACCAGCATAAAATGAAAGGCATGCCTTCCGAATAATTGGCAATTTTCCCATCAATATCAAAAGATAGAATAGTTGAAGGCTGGCTTTTCCGTTAGTAAACATCAGAAGGGTCCATAAGCATGTAATAACTTTCAGTTATGTCTGGAGCAATCTTGTAGCAGGAACTGGTATTCAGGTAAAGCTGTTAGCTAGGCATAGTTTTCTCCTCCTTATGTACTCAAAAATTTATGTTTGGTGGGGTAGTGTAACAGCAATAAGAAACTTTCTAAATATCAAATGCAGCTTTCTGAGAACAGTCTTTGTAATAAGATAAGAAACTACTATAGAACTGTCATATGCAAATATTAAAACTACTGGAAGAAGTCTTTCAATTCAACAGTTATTAACAATATGTTGGAATTATAATACACTTATTATTTTATATTGTGCATAAATGATAATGCATTCCTCAACCTAGTTTTGTTTTCTTAGCTTCTTTTTCGCAATGGCTCTTTCCATCTCCAGTCATACTGCTGAAATTCATTTCTCAAGGACACTCTAAGTCTTGAATACTGTCACACGCTGTATGTCCTTTGGGTTGCAGCCTCTCTCTCTAACATAAGAAAGCTTTTACCGGTATGTATAATAAACGCAAACAGCATTAGTCTTCCCACCTACTTTGGCACTGTATAATTTGGGCTCCTACCCATCCCTTAGTAGATCTAATGAGAGAACATTCGTTCTGAGGAACACAGGACATGCTGGAGGGGACACTTCTGAATCCAGTCAACTCTATCATAGGTTGCTGTGTCAGGCAATCATTTTCTGTGTTTAAATATGTGAAAACTAGTTTTGATTTGAAATCACTGCATGTTTTAATCCTGGGTCATATGCGGTGTATAGCACAAAAGCCTGTTCTTTCCATGTAGCTATTTCACCGTCTTGTTATTGCACGATACTTTTTGCTGTAAATAGCAATAGTCTTCATAGAATCACAGAATCATAGAATCATTAAAGTTGGAAAAGACCTCTAAGATCATCGAGTCCAACCGTCAACCCAACACCCCCATGCCCACTAAATCGAGTCCTCAAGCGCCTCATCTACACGTCTTTTAAATACTTCCAGGGATGGGGACTCCACCACTTCCCTGGGCAGCCTGTTCCAAGGCCTGACCACTCTTTCAGTAAAGAAGTTTTTCCTGATGTCCAGTCTAAACCTCCCTTGGTGCAACTTGAGGCCATTTCCTCTCGTCCTATCGCTTGTTACTTGGCAGAAGAGACCACCCCCCACCTCGCTACAACCTCCTTCCAGGTAGCTGTAGAGCGCGATGAGGTCTCCCCTCAGCCTCCTCTTCTCCAGGCTAAACAGCCCCAGTTCCCTCAGCCGCTCCCCATCAGACTTGTGCTCCAGGCCCTTCACCAGCTTCGTTGCCCTTCTCTGGACACGCTCCAGCACCTCCATGTCCTTCTTGTCGTGAGGGGGACAAAGTGTGGGCCCATGTCCATACTGTATGCAGCGTTATGGTGAGGGCAGCTCCAGCCACAGTTCCAGCTCAATGCCGGTAGAAGTGGTGCCAACTTCTCTGTCTCCATCATGACATTCTATGGTTAATTGGCCTAAAGCCCCTTAAATTATTCAGGTGCATAATATGTACTTAAAAGAATATTTTTATTTTTCTGATTTATAACCATCATCATCAAGCTAGAGAGATGGACCCCTGAGATTAAAATAATTAATTGCTAGGTGCTCTTAGCTACATCTTGGCAGAGAATATTTAACTTGCTAGTGATCTCTTGTCTCTGAAAGCTTGTCTGCCTCTTCACACTTCACAGTTCGTATGATTCAGCATCTCATTTCTTAAAAAAATGTTAGTTTATTGTAAGGTCAGTTGTGTCTTTCTCCTGGATAAGAAGATGCTTTAGATTATGCTAAAGAGATGTTTGTTTAGTTAAGACTGCTATTTTAGAATTGTGGGCTTTTCAGTTCAACTGTTTATTAACCAATTCTATACAGCCAAAGGTATATAGCAGGATGGATTAGATCTGAAATGCCTGTACATGCTTGAATGGGAAAAGCTGCGTGAGAAAAATACTTTTTTGAACTTGAAATAAGAAAATTGGGCGTGTTGTTCATCCAGCAATTTAGATACTGAAATTTCTTTAAGATCTGCGACTTAATCTACCTTCCTTCATGTCTTCCAGTAAATTAACGAGAGGAAAAGATACATTTTTATAAGCAACGGAAGTGGCTTTGAAAGTAAAGCCCTGTTGTATTTCTTTTCTTTCAGAAGATGAATGTTATTTCATTAAAGGCTGGAAAAACACGTTTCCATCATAGCTGTTATTATCTCATTGAACTCATTTACAGTGTTAGATTACTGAGCCTGTGCCATTGCAAGTGCAAGATGTAGCTCAGTGCTGGCACGCGTATCAGAACCGCAGGCTGAGACTCTGCTGGGGTAGTTTAATTTTTTAAAAAAAAAAAAAAAAAAAATCCTTTGCCTTCTTGCAGTTGTAGCTGCATCTTAGGCTTGCGGTTCACAATATCACCGTTGTTCTGTTGTGATGCCCTTTGGAGATCAGCAGCACTTTCAGCTCAATGAAAAAAAAAAAAAATCGGGGTACAAAAGATAAAATATGAGGCGCTGAAAAACTAGCTGGCAAGGTTTACAGAAACTGTTCCGCAAGGAAGCAGCGTTCCTTTTGAAGTCCCATCTTTTACATTTGAATGCTGGTACTGAAAAAGCTACCGTACCGGCAAAAAATGCCTATGTGACAAGTAAGTTGGGTACCGGTAACACCTCATCTGTGCTGCTTTTAGAGTTGCACCCAATTAAACGATGGCTGGTTTGAACAGATGGTTTCTGAAGTCAGAGAATAACCAAGCCAACTGGGGCAAAATTTAGTGGTTATCTCAAGGGTAGGAGCATAGATTGACACTCTAGAAGGTATGGCAGAGTAAAAACTTAATGCAATGTGTTTACGTATCTGTCATGTTTCCCCCTGCATCTTCTAAGTACTGAAAAACATCAAGAAGCCGTGAAAACCTGAGTTTAGATTGTGCAGCTTTCCTTCTGCAGTGAGCTGGGTTCGCAACTCCAGGTATTACCTGAATATATTCACATGATGAGCCACCAGTCAATTAAGAGCTTTTTAATGAAGAAGAGTTAACGAGCCGTCAGCATTTTGCTAATTATAGAAACAGCTGTTGGACAAACATTGCCTCACAACTCTGAAGTTTGTAAATGGCGTTACCACTGTCGGATAACGCTGAAGACTGCCATACCGACAAATTCGGTCTTAATGCTGATTTTATGTGCAATAATAATACAGGATTCAATTTAACATGGCAGTTTCTATAACCGCTGATGATTTGAGTTTCTTGATTTATATAAAAGCATACAAGTTAATGGCAGGTTTTGCTCACCTCCTGATCAAGGCCAGCCTCTTCAAAACTTACAGCTAAATAAATTTTCTCCATAAAATCAAAGCAGCGTGTCCCAGAGGCGATGCTTGAAAGGTAAGTTTAAAAGGGTTATTAGTATTCCGACACGCACTTTAATACACATACAAACCAAAACCGTTAAATTAAGATGCAAAACTACTGTTTGGTTGTTATACATCAGTTTTGAATTCTGGTTTTGCTGTCATTCAATTAATGAACTGTGTTTAACAGATGAGAATTGTTCCGTAGGCCTTGTTGCTAGGCTCCGTTCTCCCACAGAGATGCTCGTGATTATGGACAGGCTGGGGTCATTCACCTTATGGGGGGGCGGGGGAGCCAACCTGCAGGAATAATTTTACTATAGACGTGATTTCAAACAAGTATTTGGATGGTTTGGATAATTATGAAAGCCGTCTTTTGAAAACTGAAGCCTCCTACTCCCCCAATCTTTCCTCCTTAAGCATGAATCTGGTTTTCAGCAGCAAATATAAATATGTGGAGAAATTCATATGAGTTTGGTACAGCATGTGATTTCAACATTACGCATCACGATTTATTTTTGCACATCCCTATAAAATGCCTTTGAGAAACAGGCGTGAGCTACGTGCGATAAGTGGTGTGGTATGCTGTGAGACAGGAAAGGCAACCAGAGCGAGGACGGAGGAACCAGAAAGGAAGGTTTCCGACTATTTGAATAAAATACTAATTTCCATATATGATTTAATTACTGAGATTCCCTGAGCTGTATGTTTCAAATTCAGGCAAAATTCTGGCATTGCAATTAGCAAGAAAGAAGTTGAATCCACAGCCTCTCCGTCATTTTTTAAAAAAATAATATATTCACTCGATTTCTTGTATTTTCTTACTCAATGTCTGACAACTAGGTACTTATAAAGAACACATTTGCATTCTGCTGTGAGTGTACTTAAGGTTATAGCAATTTTTTTCACATTGTGGTTTATTTGTTTAATAAATTCTCATTTCTGGCTGAAATTATTTATCCTCAGTCAAAAGTTAAAGAAGAAAAGTTGAGTTAAAAGATAGGAGCTTTTTATAAGGTTCGATAACACCAAATATTCCTCACAAATCTGTAACATGTATTAGAATTGCATTGCAAACAGAGTTTTGAAAGAAAGCAGTTATCAAAGGCTTGTAGTACTCTCTCACTGCATATGTATTGGAGGTTGGTTGTTGGGTTTTTTTTACAGTGACTGTTGTCCTTCTCTTTGCTCAATATTTGGTATCTGTAGAACTGCACATAAATAGTCCAGATACAATCACGACTGCAGTGAAAAGAAGAATTCTCTATGGAGCAATCAAATGTTGACGTTAGCCGCTGGTAGTGGTGCATTTTTCATAGAGCGGTTTGGATATCTGAAAGTACTATGTTGGAAAAATCTTGTTAAGTCCACGGATTGCGAGGTTGTCCCATACTATGAAATGTCAGCTAAGTATTTTTCATTCCTTTGTGCCTTGTTCTAACAGCACGTTAATAACATATTGAGTAGATTGCTCAGTGACCACGTGCAAACAGTGATCCTTAATTCTGACTGACGGGAACTGTGGGTGGCACGTAGAGATGCCGGCTGAGATTTTGCAAATTGACATGTCAAGATTGGAGTTTTCCAGACTGCAAGCCTCTCGTGTTCATGTGGTTGCTGGTAGCTAATTAAAGCATACTCTTCTCTTGTAAACCTTGCTTTTCCTTATCGGTAGGGTGCTTGCTTTTGAGCATGATCTACATAAATGTGTAAAACTCCTAAAAAAACCCCAAAATCTCAGGGGTGTGTGCATAGAAAGAGATGACGTGGTAAGTATCCTGTGGTGCAAAGGACTCTGGCTCCATGTTTTTATCTTCTTGTGAAGAAAGTATCTTCAAATGATGGTTTGTTGACAGTTTGTCTTCACGAGTCGACAAACTGGTAAAGACCAATATGCCAGCCCCTGTGCCACTGAAATGCGTCATGAATTCAATTGAAAATCTACATGTAAGGAAACAAAATATTGATTGGCGAAATAATCATGAGATTACTGAATCAATTGGAAAAGCCCACGGATCAAAAATCACAGTTTCCTAGCATGGTCAGACTACAGAAAACTGCTGCTGTTGACTATTGAGACAATTTTGTCAAAATGGGTTTGAATTCGTAACGTGCTGAAGTGAATACATTGCTGAGGCAGTACTGACAAAAATGCGTTTTAAAGACCTTAAAAGAATGGGGAAAAGGACAAAGTACTGATGACCTGCCGAAAAACTAGAGCTGACAAACCAGGGGAGAAAATACAGATCTGAGCACTGCTAACGTCTAGGACTTCTAGGCTTTAAGACACAGTGCTGAATCTTGCTGAGTAATTCATGGAAGCACTTTGCAAGGTATTTGTATGAGAATTTCTCCATGAAGCAGCTGAATTGCTGCTTCGTGGCTTTTACTTGTGTGTTCAAGTTTTGATATAAGTGAGAACATCATACAAGTCTGTGAGAAACTATTTTGAAAGAGGAGGGGCCAGAAGAGATGGGTACACTGATATTCATCTGATGCAAGATCAGTAGATGTCAGAGTAAGAAAATTCATAAAAAACAAACATCCCGTAGGCTCGGATTTTCAAAGGCACCTAAATAAGGCATCAAGATCTCATTGTGTTTCTCTGGGATTGTAGCAGTTTTGTTCCCCTTCTATTCACGGTCAAGCACTGTTATTTCAGAGTGAGAACATAGACAGCAAGAGGCGCTTCTGGAATAAAAGTGCCTGTACAGGGAGTTAATCATGAAGAGTTAATTCATAATAACTCTTCATGTAGACAAGAAGTTCATACGCTGCGTTGTGATCGGTGTTCAGGTGTACGTCATGTGCCTTGAAGTGGTGTGCGTTGCAGTAAGTTAATTTTGAGATCACAAAAGTATGAATCGGGGAAATTAGAATCTATTTTGAAAGCGCTGGTTGTATCTTCTTAGCCAGAAACGCAGGGAATATAGTCGTGTGGTCTTAGCGACAGTCTGAGCTTCCAGCAATAATTGAGACTTGAACGTTTTTAGCCTTTCATGTTACTCTGCGTGAAGGAAAAACAAGCCATGATTGATTCATCCCTAATAAAACAGAAGTTGTAGATGTTCATTTGTTGTGTTCATTCTCACTTAACCTTTTAAAAGTATAAAAGCAGATGATTGCAGTTTTGGCATGGTAAAAGTAGTAAAGCATGAAAAAAAATGGGGAAAAAGAAGGTAAAATATGTGTCCTATTGAGGGCAAAGATGCTTTTCCCATTAATTTCAAGAGCGTCCAGATTTATCCCTCGTGCTCAAATATTTGTTCTCAGTTGATGTTTTTACCAAGACAGTTGATTTTTCAAGGACATTTAAACATGAAAATACTATTTGGTGCCTTGATGCGTGCGTACGCATCACAGGAGACAGTGCGGTGCTGACAGCTGTCCATCAATCTTCGGAGGGATCTCTTTTGAGTACCTGTCGGGATCTGCTCCTGCGTCAAGCCTCCTCCAAAGGCTTGCCTGGACGAAGCCCGAAGCCTTAAGCGGGTTCCGTCAAGGAGAATTCCTGCGCTGCCTTCCCCTTCGCCCTGCTGCGTCTTTAGAAAGACGCTCTGTTTTCCTAACAGCAAAAGATGTGGAGGATGTGCTGAAGTTTGCCGAAAGGAATTTAAAAGGAAATATTTTTGTCTTGGCACGTGGCGCGGTTGTAAGAAGAATCGTTTTGATGACATCCATGTGCGGCAGATTAAAATAGGTTGGCATCGGGGATCGTGAAGGGAGTTCGTGCGGCGTGATAAGTAGGGTGACCAAAATAAATGCATTGAAATGGACTGGGTGACTGAAATTGCTTCGTCGATTAGCATTAATAAGCTGGAAGTGGGAGGCTTTTATATTCTCACGATGCGAAAGAAGGGTTTTTGCTCGGTGTTTCTGACAGGGAGGTGAAATGAGATGAGAAACAGGCTCAGTCGGAGGTGTTTCAGTGGAACGCCAAGTACTAGCCCAACGGCTGCGTGCCCTCCCGTGCCTCCCTAATCACATCCCCCCAAAACAGGCTTTTGCAGCTATTTATCTGCTTTTTGAAACTCACTCCCACTCTATTTATTTATTTTAACGACGAAAATTGGTACTGTTCTGTGCGTGTTCCCGAATGCTTATTCTGTGTAATCATTACTTCTGTTGCACGACTTTCTCGTCTCTCGGGTATCTGCGGTTGCATTAGTAGCCGATTTACCCGTGTGTAGGTTCACACGTGGGTGAACACCAAAGTATGTGCCGGTTTCCAATAGCCAGTGTAATTTCATGTCATAATCGTAGATAAAGGCAAGAGGGCTGACGCATTTCACGCTCCCTTGCTTAACAGTACCTCCCACAACCTCACTGGAAAATGAAAACGTTATTTTCTTTAACCTGTAAATGCCAACGGGGCTTTAAATGCGAAGGTACGAACGCGGGCAGTTCAGGAGCGAGCACGTTGACAACATTATCCTGGATTTAGATACTCAGGCTTGAGTACTTCAGCCGCTTGGTTTGACGGTTCGCTACACTTGCGGTGCCGCCCCGTTTGTGGGACCTTTTTTTTTTTTTTTCCCCCTTTAGCATGCCCCACTTCTATGTCACAAGTGATAAAATACAGCCGTAGGACTTTTTTTGCTCTTGGATATTGTTTTTTCTCCGGTGTGTACCTCTGTGTTAAGCCAGCGCGTGTGCATGAATATGAACTGTAGGCATGTAACTTTTTACGCCAAGTACAAATCTAAAGCCCGATGTATGTTTTCTTATGTAGCATAGCCAATAACAGGATTGGTTAATTATTTTCCAGAGTTTTGAGTGTATATATATAAAATAAAAACCCCAGAAAACTATGGCTAGCAAGTTGATGCGTTTTTCTTGTTGCTAATATCAGTTACTATGATTTCTGGGTTTTTTTTCTTTGGTTCTTGCTAAATTTTGAACTCGAGCAATTATTGTGCTATTTTGCTCACTCTGTCGGGTCTGCAGTTCTTTTGTGCCAGTATTGCCTTGTTTAAATATGTGTGTGCTAGTTAACGCAGATGCAATGCAAAGTCAGTTTTCTTTATTCTCCTGCAGCATAAAACGCGGAAACCTTTCGCCCGTGATGAAGTTGTGCTCTCTTTTAAGCCGGAGCTAACTAGAGATTTTTTTTTTCTTCTTATCTTTTCACAGTCTGACAGCAATGCAAGCTTTCTCCGAGCTGCCCGAGCTGGCAATCTGGACAAAGTAGTGGAATACCTGAAAAGCGGAATAGACATTAACACATGTAATCAGGTAAGAGATTGGAAGGGCAGAAGTTTGCAAGGGCGAGTTGCAAGAAACCCCCCCTCAAAACCTAGTTCTTTCAGGCTAGATTACTTCATACAGGTGGTTTGATTCACTCCAAGCTATGTTTTCAGTCTTGTCCTTCAGTGGTAGCTTTCTGTAGGAAGCTGATAACGTCTATAAAACGGTGCTGCTTTTGGTAAAGCTTTGTGTAAGCCTTTTTGGGCTCCTCTTTCTTGCCAGTGTCCCGCAGGTATGGATGTACGTTAGTGAGGTACCTATAAATCAAAACTTAAAGTATGCTTTGGCAGTCTAACGCTAATGGACCTGCTGTTGTGACGTTCCAGTTCCAATTGAAAACAGTGAGCGCTAAATATAGTTGTATTCTTCAAAATACGCAAGTTACGCAAAAAAAAGCAAGCAGAGTTTTAGTTGAGGAAGTTATTCTGTAGTATTCTTGTTTACTAAAATATTAAAGGAATTATCTGAATAAAAAATCATTAATAAAATCCCCAGGTGTGGCTTTTATGTGCAAGCGTGCAAATTTACCATGTATTTCATAGGTAAATACTATGATAAAATACACCTGGATATCAAGTTGAAGGTTCTCGGTAATTCTGCTTGGTTTCCTTGTAGAAAGCTACGGTTTAGAGGTCCTGGGGCATCTGTGTGCAGCACAACCCACCTCGCCCCAGTCTGCTTGGGTTTGTATCACCGTGGCGGGGTGAGGTTGAACTCTCCGTCTGCACGGGAGACTTGGAAAGCGGAGGCCCACCCGTTATCCCGTTTTCTTTCCCATACTGAGAGTCTCTCATTCTTTTATTTGTCTGGAGAAGCGAGGCTATGCCAACACTCATATTTTTTGCTCTGTTGGTTATTGCTGTTTGTTTATTGTATCCGTTTATTAACGGTAATGAGGCGTGCCCGTGTAATGGGTATTCCCCATTTTAATGAAAGATACGCCTTTCTCCAGAGAACTTGCATTGCAAACAGGGGTCGAAGAGCAATAGCTGTTCCAACAAATGGACGGATGAGCAGAGGATGGCAGTGAGATGGCTGTGATTAATCAATTCCACAGCATGCCAGCTGTCAGGTTTGGGTTTGGTGGGTTTTGTTTTGTTTTCTTTAAAGCTATTTAAGTTAGTTTAAAAGAAATTATTATTATTTATTTATTTTAAAAATTATT
>NW_009208586.1:0-27821 GCF_000690835.1 Fulmarus glacialis
AGGGACATGGTTTAGTGGGCATGGTGGATCATCGGTTGGACTCGATGATCTTAAAGATCTTTTCCAACCTTAATGATTCTATGATTCTATTCTATGATTCTAATAGGCAAACCAACTAATCTGAAAACTAGGTCAACTCTATGACATTTTTTAAAAGCAAGCATTAAACTGTTTTCAAAGTATAGGAAGCCAAAGGGAATTTACATTGAATCTGTCCCACTAGTTAACCCTTGTTACGTATTTGAAAGGCAGGTAAATAAATGATTAATTATCAATATTTTACGGATAAAGAAAATAAGGGAAAAAAGGCAAGGATGTAAGAGTTTCTATCATGTGTGGTTTTGCATTAGGAGTACTTAAACATGTCATCCTTATTTGTACCTCTCGTCATTTCCAAATAGCATAATAAAAATAAGCACTTTTTACTTGGAGTCATGTTGCCACACAGAACAGTATTGCATTTTTGCTAATTACTGCTGTAGAAATGAAAAATTATGTATTTTGTAATGCAATACTATGAGACTTTTCAAAATCGTTCATATGCACTTTTTGAAAATAAATGTGTGTGTGTGCTCACGCATACACATGTATATGATTATGTATTTATATATTGGGATCATGTAAAAGAAAATTATTCTTGAAAAGGGAGAGGATGGAATAAGGCATAGTATTACTGAAGTAAATAGATTCTTAGAAAAACTTGTTAAAAGAATCACAGAACAGTTGAGGCTGGAAGGGACCTCCTGAGGTCATCTTGTCCAAGCCCCCTGCTCAAGCAGGGACACCTAGAGTTGGTTGCCCAGGACCATGTCCAGGCGGCTTTTGAATATCTCCAAGGATGGAGACTCCATAATCTCCCTGGGCAACCTGTGCCAGTGCTCAGTCACCCTCATGGTGAAAAAGTGTTTCCTGATGTTCAGAGGGAACCTCCTGTGTTTCAGTTGGTGCCCATTGCCTCTTGGCCTGTCACTGGGCACCTCTGAAAAGAGCCTGCCTTCTTTGCACCCTCCCTTCAGGTGTTTATATGCATTGATAAGATCCCTCCATCAGTCTTCTCTTCTCTAGACTGAACAGTCCCAGCTCTCTCAGCCTTTCCTCATAGGAGAGACGCTCCGGTCCCTTAATAGTTTTCATAGCCCTTCATTGGACTTTCTCCAGTAGGCCCGTGTCTCTCTTGTACTGGGGAGCCCAGAACTGGACACAGTACTCCAGGTGTGTCCTCACCAGTGCAGAGTAGAGGGGAAGGATCACCTCCTTTGACCTGCTGGCAGTGCTTTGCCTAATGCAGCCCAGGCTAGAGTAGCCTTCTTTGTGGCAAGGACACATTGCTGGCTCATGTTAAACTTGGTGTCCACCAGGCCCTCTATGTCCTTTTCTGCCAAGCTACTTTCCAGCTGGGTGGCCACCAGCATTTATTGGTGCAGGGGTTGTTCCTCCCCAGGTGCAGGATTTGGCATTTCCCTTTGAATTTCATGAGATTCTTGTCAGCCCATTTCTATTGTCTGCATGCCCCAGTTTCTTTTAAACATGGTCAACATTTTTGCTATCTTAATAGTCTTTCGCTACTTTTACAGGGCGGGGGGTGCTGGAAAAACAAACCAAAACCAAACAACCCTACAAAAGCAAACACAACCTTCTCTCTCACAAATACACACTTTTGAAGAAATAGTGACCTCTAAATCTATGGTTTATTCTTTGACAAAAATACAGTATGCATTCTTATCCTACTTACAGTCAAATATTTTCCACTCTGAGCTATGGCAAATTGCTGTACTCTCAATGTATTTTGTTGGTTTCAGCTAGTGCATCCAGATTCCTGTCTACATAGTATTTGTTTGCCCAAGCAGCATATATTTTCCTCTGCTTAAATAGGACTAATTACACTTCCTTTCCTTTGCTTCATTTTGGAGTTAGAACATATTGACTAATATTTTAAATGGCCTTTTGTGCCTGCCTGTGAAGAGAACTGCTTTTAATAAGAAAGCAGAGTTTGAAGACACTCAACACTTAATTTAGTTCTGGTTGACCCTATTGACTATGTTCTTAGAAAGCAGCATTGTGCTCCTGCATATCTGTGCACCTCTTCATTATGCTCTCTCAGTGCCATATGCCCATTAATAACCAATGATGGAAGAAAAAAAAGTTTGAGTTACAGGCTGAACTCCAAACTACAGCTTTTCTGACAGTGTCATAGATCATGTTTAATAGCCTATGGATCAAAATGAAATCCAATATACATCACAGGGGAACTCAATAATTGAAGCATCCTGGGAATGTCTAAGTACTGGAGTCTTGAGGTCACTGGAAGCTTCATTCTGGGCTCAGTTTTTACCTGAAAAAAAGCTGTCTCCTCCCCCCATCATCTTTTCTTTTTGTAACAAACGGTAATCATATTTTAATGCACTGACTTAAATGATTTTGTCTGGCATTTTGGGGAATAATGAACTCCCTTTTCTTCCCCTTCCACTTTCTAATTTTCTGTGGAATGAGAAAAACGGCCATTCAGAGGTATTAGCATTTCAGAGTGTCTCCAGTACACTCGACTCATGGCTCTCTCCTCTCTGTGCTGGGTGTCCGCAGAACGGTCCCCCAGGGGTACTGAGCACGCTCTCCGGGTCTGCGAAGCTGGTCTGCACGCCAGATCTGAATTTATTCCTTTCATATCAGAAGCCCCGGGGGCTCTCTGAAGGATCGTAACTGGTCCCTTGGTGATGAGAATGCAATAATTTGCAACCCTGGGGCTGCACAGGTGGTATTGTGTGGGTACGGGGAGGATGTATAGTCTTGTCTCAGGAAAACAGCAGTCACGGAAGGGTTTTGCGGACTCGGTGCTCTGTGGTTTGCACAGGGGTTAAATTCTGTTCCTGTGTGAAGGAGGTGGAAGGAAGGTTGACTTTTGCAGCATCCTACTGACAGAAAAAAAACTTGGAAAGAAACTGTAGGAAGCCTGGCCAAATTGAGGCCCTTGGGCCTTTTTTGAGTCGTGATCATGGGGCTCCTGTGCCAGGGCTGCATCGTGTGATTGTAGCAGAACTGGGCTGGTGCGGGACATGCTGGCTGATCCAACGCCCTTGGGGTTAGAGGCAGTGAGGCAGCCGTGCAGCCCAGATCAGTCCCATTCCGCAGTGGGCGATGGTGGTCTTTGAGGACCATCATTGTTTCACCACATTGTTTCACCTTGCGCCTGTAAGCTGCTCCTAGAGCTGCCCTTCCTGCACCTGTCCAGGCTGTGGCTCCCCATCCCTGTGAGGATTTTGGTATGCAGGTCAGAGGATCAGGAGTTTTGTCTTTTCTGATATACAGTGGGAGTTTGAACGGAACAGGGTTCATGTCTGAGGAATGCAAATGAGGGAATAACAGATGATTTTTAGGTAAACGCTTGCAGTGAACATTTTAGAGCGTACTAGGGATTGATGAGGTGATTGCCCAGTAGAGCCTCTGGCTTGATATGTGATGGGTATATATGTTCCTTAACCTTGCTAATACTTGGTATTTCGGTGCTGAAAGATACCCGTAGGATAAAAGTAATGTCTGCCTCTCCCGTTGGTCCTTTGCATAGGATGAATCTCATTGAGAGTGAAAGCAAAGAACGTGGCCAAACAAAAATTATTTTCAGCAGTTGTTTAATTGTTAGTGCCTGATTTTTCTTGCTTTTGCATACAGCAAAACTGCAATGTGGAATGGAAGCCATCACTTCTTGGTTGGCACCTTTTTAATTGCAGCCTCTCCCTCTGCAAGGGTGTGGTAACAGGAGCTTCTCTGAATGCTTTAAATATTGTATGAAGGTATTTGAGTATCAGAAATTGCAGGTGGGCTGAATTACAATCTCATGAATGAATAATGAGTGCTAGTGGTGGTCTGTTGGTAGTGGCCTTTTAAACGAACCTTTTCTATGCTACACGATAAAGTTTCCTTCTAGTTACAAATTTTTCCGGTGGCATCATGACCATTCTGCCCTGCCAGCTGGTACCTGCTGTGGTTTCTGAATGAACCAAGTGTTTTCTAGCATTCTGTTGGTTTTGGCGTGCTTAATAAATAAGAGCAATGAATTGGCTGTAGTGCAATAATAGTGATTACAAGATAAATAGCACAGTGATTTTTTTTGTCGTTTTATAGGGAACTGGACAGAAGGAAAATTAAATCTTTGAGTTTCACCCTTAATTAATGGACCCCCTACAGCAGTTACTATGTATTTGATGAAAAACAAGATAAGATATCTTCCTGCCTTCTCAGCCAGAAAACAGAAGCTGCTTAACAGTATAAGCCTTTATTTTACCTCAGAGGAAAGGTTTCACTGTAGTCTGAAACATGGGTGAAAATTTCAACACTGGTTTAGCTTACCTGGGGAAATATTTCATGGTATTTGTTATATCAAGTACAAGTGGGGAACTCCCATGTCGTGTGGAGTTGCAAAGGATATGGGCATTAGGGCATACGCAACGTTTCTAGAAAAGAATGGCAAACATACCTGGGTTACAAATATTTGATGAAAGAATTGTTTAGTGGCTGTTTTAGGTACAAATGAGACATTTATGGCTTTACACTTCTGCTTATGTTGGAAAGCTTATGTAGATAAAAGCGGTAGTGCATGGAAGTGTCCTTACTTTGTTCCTGGTAGACCAAAAGGTGCATTTTTTCAGGCGCTGGAATAGGAGTGAAAGTACCACAGAGGAAAGCATGCTTTCTGCCAAAGAGGAGCAATGAAGCTGCTGTACTTTCCCTGCCATTCCGCTCTTTCTCTGCCCTTCCCTCCTGCTTCCTGCAGCAGCAGCAGCAGCTCTTTACCAGTACAATGTTTGTGCTCTTACTCTCTGAATGGACCATGTGTGCTGGGAGAGATGCGTCTAGACGGGGGATGCAATTCCTCTCCCCTTTCCCTCTTTTGGGCAGACCATGTGAGCCAGCTGCAGTCAGTCCAGAGAGCTGTGGGAAGGCATCAGCTGGCTTTACCTTTTTCCCTTGAAAGTATGCTTCAACTGAATTGTGCCTGCCAGAGGAATGTATTAGCCATTGTTTAACAAGCTTTAGGTTGCTGCATGTGACTTATAAAAATAAATGAATAAATTAATTTACATGTTGGCAGCTGATTTGCATCTAGCAGTAAAACTGAAAGAACTTAAGGACAGAAGGAATTACCTGGCCATCTCTGTATTTTGGGCACTTTTCTCTGGGTAGCCTGGTGACTTTTGTATAAGCACATCTTCTAGAAAGGCATCTATTCTTGACTGTTAAATATCAAGGAATGGTAAAACTACTATTTTCCTTGGCACCTTCTTTCAATGGCTAATTAGCTTTCCTGTATGAAAGGAGATTGATTGAGAAGGGAGGAAAAAAGGTGGTGAAAAAATACTTTTCCACACTAAAATAGCCTTCTCTATTTTTCCCTTTTCACATGCTCATAAGCTATCATCAAGTCACCTCTTGTTCTTTTATCTATAAATTAAACAGATTCACATCTTTAAGTCTTCTTTAGCCATTGAATCATTTCTGTGGCTGTCATCAGCATCCTTCCAGTTTTTCATTATTGTTTTAAAAAAAAAAAAAACCAACATCTGAACTATGCATTGTTTCCAGAACCTGAGTTTCCACTACTACTCCTTAATGCCTGTGCTCTTGTTTATAAAATTGTGGATTGTATTAACTTTTTTCTTCTACTGTATTCCTTTGAGAGCTCAAGCTGATGAGGTTTTGTAAAATACATATATTGTGATGATGAATGCTGAAATGAAAACTTCTCTTGTCTGTATAAATGACTATTTCAAGAACAAAAAAAATTGTCAAGACATGTTGGGGGGTGGAGTTCCCATTGGCCCATGGAAAACAGACTGACACCCCAGATTAACCAGTGGTCCTAGGACCTGGGGATCTGTGTTTAAGAGCAGCCCTGACTATTTTAAAGCTTCCATATAAATGACCTAATTACAAAACTTTGTAATCTGTCTCTTGACAGAATTTTTTAAAGCCGATTTTGGCTCTGATGCGGAGTGAAAAGAATTGCAGAGAACTCAGTTTCTTGCCAGGAAGGGTTCTTGGTTTCTGATATGTGACCTGGGAGCTCATATGAATTTTGTTTTATTGTTGACTCTTACAGTCTTTTCAGAGTCACTGTTTTCAGGATAGTCATCCATTCTGAGCTGTCTATGTTTTTTTCCATACATGCATAACTTACCTTTTGGCTGTATTAAAAAGCCATTGCTGGAGTGGGTTTGAGCACTCCAGGTCCATCTTCCTCTGTTTTCTCCTTTTTTGAGTCTCTCACTCGCAAATGGTATCAGCTGTGATTTATCGACTTCCAGAAAACCAACAATGGGGATTAACGTCAAGGCTAATCCTGATCTCCGTGGAGCCTCACTTAGCAGCAACATTTGATTGACGCCCTATTTACTACATATGGAGATATGCTAGTTACACAAATCTTGCTTAGTTTTACTTTATTGCTATTGTGTGATCCTATTTTTTTGTGCTGTTGCTGTGTGAATTGTTCCTGCTATTTTTCATCTAAATGGCTGTGTAAGGCTTTCTTATTAATGCTATAAGTGCAAGTAAATCATCAAGAAAACTTGTAATATCAGCAAAATAATGAAGACAGGCTGACCCAAAAAAAATGGTGTTTGGTAAAGATGTAAACGTAACTGAACACAAAAGACTAAATTTTTAAATCTGTTTCTATCAATTTTAAAATGGCTATATATTCTTACTCTTTAATTCATTATAAATTAAATCTGGAACATGTGTTTCTTTTTTTTAACTTTATGTTCATATTGGCTTAAGCATCCTTATTTCAGTAGGTTCATTTCCTTATCACTTCTAATACTGATGCTTGTTTTCTGAAGTTTCCATGGTATCCCAAAAATTATCCAAAGATTCAGTGAGCCTTTTTTAATCTTGGGTACAAGCCATCCAGGCCTGTAGATCTAAAAATTTGCCCTCAGTAGATCTTTAACATCCCAATAGCTGCTGATGGCTCGGAAAGTTCATCAGATTTGTGGCAGGAATTCCTCCATGCAGAAATTGAAAGCTTATTGAACACATCTTCCTTGCCTGCATTTTTAGTGATTAACCATAGGTAGGGCTTCGTTCATCCCTAATGTACATACTAAAGTGTTTCTTCTTTACTTAGTCCTGTCAGTCAAGGATTTCTTTTCCTTCTGATAAATTTTCTCTGTGTCACATTTGTATTGATTGCTGTCTGATCCGTTTCCCCCTTTCAACTTGTTAAATATTGCTTTGCTATCTTCGCTTTGCCAATAAACCAGGATGGGCTTTTAGATAAAGCTGTCTTCCTTCTTGATTGAAGGATTGCAGCTTTTGGCCATCTAATCTCTTCTTAAAGAGCTTTAAGCTTTCATCTATATTTTCCACCTGAAGTTTTTTGGAAATTAAGTCTTTTGAAACACCCTTTGTGATTGGGACCATCCTTTTCCTTTGGCTGCAGTGAGTGTAGTCAGGTTGTGATCAGTTCACAGAGGGAAGCGCTGATTTAGAGACCAATGGTTAATTTCTCTGTGCCACGATATGCTTGGAAATGGCGATGTATCATACTGGGTCTGTGCCACCCCTGCTGGTGAGTTAGGACAGGATGCATTGCTGTGCAAAACTGACTGTTGTATGAGATGGGGACCGTCTGGACATGCTAGGTCAGTCTGTGTGATAACGGGAAGCGGCGACTGGGAAAGGGACGGAAGGCACAGCCAGTGCTGGGTGTCCGTGTGTCTTAGCTGCTCGAATGATGCCTCAGTTCAATTAATATAATGCAGTTTTCTACAGAGACCCTGGGTGGATGTAGCATCTGTGCTTGTGAATCAGGTTAATTTTCACAATCAACAGTAGCTATGAGGTAGTTGTGTTGGCCTGGAGGGCTCACTGCTCAAGCTGCCAAAGGGCTCTGCTGGAAGTGGTTAGGGATGGTGGTCAGTCCCTGGCTGTAGGACCTGCCCGGCATGTCCAGCTCCGGAAATCACGTACGGGAAATCTGCGGTGCCGGTAGCTGTGTCGGGGCTCAGAGCTCTGGTCCAGCCGGGTGAAGAGCTACTCGTGCATTTGGGGATTACACCTGGAACATAGTTTTTTCCAACAGAGGTTTTTAAGCCGTAGTAAAGTTAGGTGACCATTGGGGGGCACCAGAACAACAGTAATATGTTGGAACTGCTCATTAGTGCACACGCTGTTAATGTCTATTTGGTGCAGTCAGGGAAAAAACCTATGTTTGAGGAGGGGAGGAAATTTCTTCCAGTTCTTAAATCAACATAATTTCCTCAGTAATACTGCCAGCTCTGTTTTGAAGGCATGAGCTGTTAAAGAATAAACTGTAGGAAGCATGAATTATCTCCTACTTTCCAGGCAGCACTAGCTTTTTCTTTCCTTTTTTTTTTCTTTTTTTTTTTTTTTTTAATCCTTTATATAAAATTATTATTGCTTACAAGGCTTAGACTATAAAGTTATTTTGAATAAGATATTTTGAATAATTATCACTGAGAGGTCAGTGTCTAATAAAATATGAAACGGTGCTTGTAAAGATTTTACAGTTCTCTCCTTCCTAGGCATTTGGGTGTCCTATATAGGGTCTGAATCCAGTAATGTTTGAGGAGTTAGTATATGGTTTTAACAGCAATTGAGTGTTGGGTTTTGGTGTTTTGTTTTTTTTTTCCTGAGTGACAATTCAGCTGATGGTCTGAACTTCAGACATGAAGGAATACATAAAGACATCTCTTCTGGCTAGTTGCTCTGTGTAAATTTTAGCATGGGTAGATATTGTGTAACAGTGACTATAGACTACTGGTAAGTCATGGTGCTAAAGTATCTTTGCTTGCTTCTTGTCCTGGCCTCACAAGAATTAGCAGGAGTGTGCTTGCCTTTATTGTGGGGAAAAGTAGTATTTTTCCATTGAAAAAAGAAGGTTCTTCTGCTGTCTACAGGCAAAGGCTTCTTCCAAGTGTGTCTCCTGTAACCTCGTGAAATTCCTCCTGCTAATCTTCGATGAAAATTTACACTATTATTATTTAATATTGAAGGTATGACCCTGTTTCAGTAAAGATGTGTTTTCTGTTTTGTTTTAGCCTTTTTAAGTTCCTCAGTGTGAAGACATTGAGTACCTGTGTGTTGAGTCACAGCATGCTTTCTGAAAGGCAAGGCTACTTGCTTGGCCAGCGCTGTTGGAAAGCATTGTACAAGTTATCCCGAGTCACCTGCAATGATCAAAACCTAAAGCTGCCAGGGACTTTCATCCCCAATGGTATTGGTGGTCTTCCTTTGTCCAGTTGTCTTACTGATTTACTGGCCTTGAAGTCTCCACTGCATGGATCAATGTTGAAGCACAATCAGAATGTGAGTTTTTGTTAAAACACACAATCCATTTTTGTAAGTGAAAAATTTTGCAAATAGTATTTCTGACAATCTTGACAAAAAGTCAGACAACAATGAAATGAACGTAACATTTGGACACCTGGAAATGACACAGAGACTTGATGAAATAACTCCTTGCCTGAAACCATGTTGCTTTTTCTCACTGTGTAATTTGGCCTGAAAAAGATACTACTTCACTATACAGGTCTTGCTTTCCTTATATCCCTAGACCATCACAGTCACAGCACTATTAGAAAACGGTGTCACTCTGAAACATCTGGCTTTCATCAGGTAGCAAGGGACATCTGGAAATTCATGCTTTTTCAAGCTCATTAAGCCTGCCTGAGGTCTTCTAAAAATGATGAAAAGAACTGTTAATCCTACTGCTGCTTAACTTTAAATCGGGAAGTCACGCCTTAAATTTGTGCAGTTCCTTAATTCATGCACTAGATGGTGATCAAAAGCAGCCCAAGTTGCATGCCCTCTTCTGCTTCCCAAAGTCACAGTTGACACTGGAAAATGAAAGCACAGGAGACTGACCGTTTTTCCTGCCAAGCTTTTAAACTTTTTTCTCTGTCCATGAATGATTAATCTATTTAGCAGAATCCTCTTAAAGATTAACGTAGAAATGAAAGTGTTTAGTGGCGCTGCTAAATTCATACATCCTGTTGGAACTGTGATTTTTAAATCAGTTGTTTGATAAACATATAAGAAGTACTTCTGTCTATGTGATTACAAAATATTCATAAAATATCGCATAACTTCAAGCTAGGGTTAGTGTTGTTTCCACAATACAGGAATTTAAATATACAGGTTCTTAAAATAGTTACTACAGACTGAAACTCAGTCTCTGAATGTACAAATTGATTACTGGCAGTTAATACAAGGTAGTAATGGAAAAGGGGGACCACTACTCTGAAAACATGATTACAGATTTTTATAAGATTAAAAACAAACCAAGGAGAAACCATTTCCGTACTGCCCACCCTGGAATTATAAAAGCTGCTCTAATCCTGTACGTTGAGAATACTACTGGCTTCAAAGGGAAAGATTGCAAGATGTATTTTGTATTCTGCAACTGAAAAAATGCATTCCACTGAAGAAAATCAGTGAAAAGTATTCCTTTTACTAAAAAATCAAAGTAAAATTTTCAGGAACAGAGGCTGATAGATGGACTTAGACAGATTAGGGACATGGGGAAAGACAGTACAATACTGTGTAGAGCAATAGTAGATAGAAAATATAAATAGTGCAGGGTTTAAATAGTAGAAGGGGAATGTACAGCACACAGGACTGTAAGATGCCATTGTACAACACGCTGGATGGTACTATAGCCATTATAGGACAACAGCGTAGTTCAAATAAACAGATGAAAGAAGGAGGGTGTCACATAAATAGTAAGTCTTAATAGATGGGAGCTTTTTTTTTGTCCTCTGTGTACGTCTGTAAGTAAGGCAGCAGAAGCTTGTCTTAGGACTAGTGCTCAGAGCCGCTCTCGTGCATACATCCTCCCTCTGGCACGGTTAAAAGCTGGTAGAACCAACCTTCTTGCTGCTCCATCATGGGAGGAGGTCCTACGGGGGATGGCTGTGGCAAAAGATACAGTGCTGTGGAGCCACCTTCACGCGTGGAAAGATGGAGGAGATCTGATGGTGCGTGGAGCAATGGCACGGCTTAAATTAGGCTGAAATTGGGTCGTCTTTTCTTCTTCCTGAGCAGAACACAGACACTCAATGCTGAGGCCTTATCGCAGAAGCTGGATAAAGAGATCCCCCTTGGGCAATAACCTCAAGTTAAGTATTTGTAACTCTTTGCGACTTCTGCGAGGCAGGCAGTGAAGGCACAGATCATCAGTGGTTAGGAAGCTGGATAACAGTAACTAAGTATCTGCTTACAGGCAATTGTAGGGTTAAAAAGACCAAAAGGAAATTTGATTCCTCTACAACATGTTTTACACTGGTGATCCATGTAGCAATGAGGAAATGCATGGAAAAGCAAGATTCCAGACAACTGAGTTGATGATATGATTCATACACTGACTTTTTAACTCAGTACTCAGCCCGGTTATAATGAGAATCATCTGAGGGAATTAAAATAACAACAGTTTGAAGCTTGTAGGAGGGCAGTAGCCTGTAGCCGTGCTAGATGTGGAGAGTCAATTGCTCTGTAGCCCGTTGGAGAGATGGAGGTTACGCCACTTACTAGATGGAGTTTTTTCTTTGGCTTTTTTTCTGTGTTTGTGTTTTTTGGAGGATTCTACTGCAAGTCTGACTTTTGTTCTAAATTGGTCCTACACAGCTGCATGTATACACTTGCATGCATGTAATATATGCATGCAAATAATCTGTGTATACATGAAAAATGGATCTGTGCATGAACACATAGCCAGCTTGGCAGTAGTGCACCAAAGGGATTTGTACGCACTAAACTTACAAAAACTGGCTCTGAATGTATGAAAGGAAGTAGCGTCAAGAGAGCAAAGGCACGCCCTTATTATGGTGTTAGCACGTATTCTCACAAATGTTCTTAGTTAAAGATGGCTCTTCCTCAAGCAGAATCAGAACTGCAAACCCCACATTGTCTCATTCTGTGCATTTTAAGTTTTTGAGCTCAGAGAACTTAACATATGATAGGATAATGAGGTAAAAGCATCTCTGGATTTAATCCTAGTCTGAAGTTCCATTTCAAGTTCATGCCAGATGAAGCCAGATGAACCTCCACCCCAAAGGCAGAGTTTTCTAATAATCCATATGCATGTGTGGGACCAATGGGATGCTCCTGGGATCAAATGCAAATGAGTTCTTATGTATAGAAAATGATTCAAAGCACACGTCCTCACAATTTCAGTGAAAATTGTCAACCATAGAAAAGACTTCAAAGCAGTGGCAATTCAGTACAATGTCAGAAGGTGGCTAAGTTCAGGTGTCCTCGGGACCCAGGGGGCTTCCTCCTTTTCCAGCCCAATAGATACGAGGCCTCTGTGGTTCCCTGTCCCCAGGTCCAGTGACTACACACAATAGGTGTGCACATGCACACATGAATGCACACACACACACAAAACACACAATATACACACAGCTGGCTGCACAGATCAACACAGAGAGCAGCATCTTTACTGGCACCCCCATAAACACATGTAATGGTCATACAGATATCAACAGTATGAACCACCCAATTCTCTTCAGCTGATAAGAACTGAAATCTTGTGGGGTAAATATTATGCACATTATGGTTTCTCTGGTAGCTAGTCTTAGATATTGAGTCTATCCAGCTGCTGGCACCTTGGTCTGCAAACCTCTCGGGTAGCAGGTACTCAGACCTCTTATCCTGCTAGCTGGCTCATCCGTCTTGAAGTTCACTAGTGTTCACACATCCACAAAGAAGAAAGAAATAGGATTTAATAAGAATATATGATAGTTTGCTGTGATCAAGTGCAGGGTTCAGCTAGGTGAGTGTACTGACCAGCAGCCTGTTTATATCTGACTGCCCTGTTTATCTTCTTTTCCCTCTATTTTCCCCACACTTGTTCCTCCCCAATCCACCTTGACTTCCCCAATCCACTTTGACCTCTCTCTGTCCATACTTCTGGTCCTTCACCTAAGCATCCCATAATAAGTTTTCTACAGTCTCAGAATTTTCTTCCTTCTGTATCCCATAGTAAGTACTGTACCCCTCGCCTGGTATTCCTGTGAGAGTTTTTCATTTATTTCTCTTTGTGGGTTTCATAATAGGGCAAGTGTCCTCCTTTGATAATCAGAGTAGTCAATGTGGTGTGCTCCATTTTCACTGATCAGATTACTAAGGTTCCTCTGCCTGTTGTTGTTTACCTGACCCTTGCTGGATCTTTGTGTTCTCTGTGGTTAGCCTTTACTCACATCACCTAACGCACAGCTACCTTGTTAGTCACCGGAGGAGCACTTGGTTTCCCTTGATTCTGCTTGTACTCTGGATATCCTCCCTCTGCACTGTGACCAGTGCAGCTCTTGGGCCTATCCAGCAGTTCCATAGCCTAGAAACAGCAGAGGAATGTGGATTTTAGATATCTTTGATTTGAGATAAACTGTCTGCATAGACTAGACTTCATCTTACTTTAGCCATCTAAAACTTAGGCAGAGGTCTTCCACTGAAGCCCACGGAGGAGGAGAGAAGCTTTTCTAAATTGAGCCCATCTATTTTAGATGCCTACTCTAGAATGAGGTGAATCACTCTCTGGAGGTGCCTCATTTTCTCCGTTAATTAAGGCAAAGCCTAGATGACTAGTTTAGGCTAGATGTTCAACTTTTAGACTGCCAAAATGATGGCAGTTGAATCCTACTTTCCACATTTTACTTTCCGTGGTGGAGGCCATGTCTCTGGGTAATGCATGATGTACAGTTCAATGCACTTAACACTTCCTCTCAAGCTATTACTCCCCTTACGTATGAGACTCTTACAGAAATAAGCAACTGCCATCTGTAAACAATGCAGGTCATGATCAAAAAATACTGTCAAGGATCAATATAAGTCAATATACGGAGCTGAAACTTGGGAACTGTAGTCTATATTACTGATGTGTTTGGCATAAAGAAGATGGAATGACCAGGATTTGATTTTCTGTGATCCCTCATGTCCTCACTAAGTCTTCACCAACAGTGAAGTTCACACCAGCCACCAGCCCCAGGTGTGTGCTGTGAGTGCATGGACTGCTAACCACTGGAGGAGCTGTCATCTGCACTGCAAGTGGGACACTGCATTGCACCCTGATGCCTGAGTTCAGCTGTGGTTCCTTCAGGAAGGAAACCACTTAACCCAAATGGCGGCGAGTTTTTGTATATTCTGCAAGAGTTATTTGCAAGACAAATTTGCACTAAAAATACCCTGTCCTGCTCGCTGACTCACTAATGTGCCTGAGTGATGTCTAGCTTTGGCATAGAGTTGTGGTCTATTGGTCGTTATTTCCTTTCTGTGTGCCTCAGTTCCTTCCAGAGCTTAAGATGGAGATGATAGTATTTCCTCTTATCTATGAAGTACATTGAAGTGTGAGGATGGAAAGCACTGCAAAACTCCAAAACAGAAGGAATTTTTCACTTATACTTAGGAATATGACTCCCTTTTCTTTTTCCTTTTTCTTTTTCCTGACAGCAGCTACTTATTGATTTGTGTCCCTGCTCCTTACCTGCCTAGTGCATGAATAGTAGATGGATGTGGCTTTAGGAGTATCAGGTTTTTAAGACAAATGAGAAAGTTTAAAAAATGGTGTAGCTCAAACAGAGCTTTTGATTCCTTAGCTGTGCTCGTCCTGGCAGAAGAATGGAAGGAAGGTCTACAGCAGCATGAAGGAAGAACCCAATGAAATGTACAATAATATAGTCGTGGTAGAGAAAAATAAGTATTTCTATCCCCAGATATTTAATTTTATTGGAAATTATATGATTTAATTATCAAAGCACAGTAATTATGACCCATGCGATACTAACGACTATTGGCAACAAGGCTCACGAGGACACGCAATCTAATTAGCTTTAATGGGATGGATTTAATAATACATTGGATTAACATCTGTTAGAACCAAGTATCAAGATTTATTGTTCTCTGAATAAATATTGACCTCTTGCTCTCCGGTCAATAAATCTTAAGCTTGCCTCCACTTATATGAGTATCTACCTATTACATTAGCACTCTTCTGTTTCCTATCACCAACTTCAGTAGGAGAAGAGGGGAGCTGCACTTCCCTCTGCTGCATCAAATGCTTCTTTAGGAAATTGCAAGAAAGCATTAGATTTGCAATTAGAGGAAAAAAGCATTGGGGTCTAAACTCTTTGTCGTTTGTTCACTTAAAACTGCCCTTCCTTACTGTTGTTTGAGAAGTAGAAATTTCAGAAATATTCAGAAAAAATCAATTAATAGTAATGCCACAGAAAAAGTGCGTAGCTTGCATCATCTCCTCGATTAAGCAGTCTTCATATTTTGTGTAATGTTGTGAGTGGTGTCAGAAATACTTGTCGGGGTGAGCGGGAGGAAATCCTGCACCTTCATGTGTACTGAGGTTCAAAGTTTTCTCTAGGCCTTCAGATTTCATTTTGTGCTGCAGATATTTAAGCACAGATTCCTTTCTAACTGTAGGTGTCTCAAGGGGATTGAGATGGAATGTGGATTTTTTTCATGCCTACAAGGGAGGAATTTCTTGTTACTCTCCAAAGGGGTCAGTACAGTCAGAAATATCTACACGTCTTGCAAAATTTCTTATAACCAATAAGAGTTCCTCTAAAGGCAGTAGAAAATACTTGAGATTGATATCCATTCAGCAGATATTTAGAACTTCCTTTCAAATTTAATAGAGTTATAAGGAAACATGTTAGTTAGTTAGTTAGTCTAACTCTACTGCAGGTGAATTCAGCTATAAAACTCCCCGTGACTTCAATGGCAGACTTCTGTAGGTGAATGTTGATTAATGTAGGGAATTTTTTCTTGAGCCACTGATCAGTTGGAGACTTTATAAATTTCGTAGGAAGATTATTTGTGTTTATTGAATTCTGTGGAACCTTTTCAATAGAGGAAGTGAAATCTAGCAGACTTTAATGCATGAGTTTTATATGGTAGATCGTAACTGTTTTCAAAGATCAAAAGATTGTTCTTGCGTGCGCTCTCTCTCGTAAAAATATATATGCTGGTGCTGAAGCTTGACAAAAACGTACAAGTTTTCCACCTTTTTTCACCCTGCTATTCTTTTGCTTCTAATTGTACAATTTTCATCTTTTTGGTGTGATTTATCTGTAGCTGTGGCACTAAGGGAAATTGTGGCATTTGCCATGGTCCAGAGTGAATACCTGGTCAGACTGGCGAAAGAATAAGGTTCTCAAAGCAATTTGGTGTACAGGATTAGAGGATTTAATCTGTGCCTCTGAATGCTAAGCCATATCTATAGGGGTGTAGTGTAGGCCCGAGGTTAGCCAATTTTTTATTCCATTTATTCCTTTTGAGGTAAGTATATTGTTACAAACCTCTGCAAGAGGGATGCTACATTTTGAGCCGTGTGCCTTTCCCCCTCCAACTGCCACCAAATTATCTAGGGATTGACTGCAGTCTAGTTCCATTTAGCTAAGACTTTTATTAATCATAATTACCTATCTTTTGGTTCCTTAGTTTGCAAATACTTGTAGGTGCAAATAATTTTTTCCCCTTCACTTTCCACCCTTTCAGACTGCAAGAAAATCTGTGAATTTTGAAACCCTAGGGATCCTGCTTTGTTCTTTCTGTTTCCTGAATGTCCATGCATTTAAGCACAGAGGTTTGTAACATATGTTGCATTAAGTTGTGGATGCAAAAAGTTGTGGATAATAAAAAAGGAAAACATGCTCACTGGGGATGAGAGGAGAGGAGGAAGGCTGAGCTGGAATGAACATTGTCCTGGGACAAGATGTACATGAGGAAAGTGTTGTTGACTTTGATAGGGCTCCATGTGGAAGGGTTTGGTGGCCTTTATTTCATGTCTAGATCGGGCTTTAAATAAATGAGTTTCAGGTAGCCAAAACAATTCTAATAACTGACAGTTATTGGTCCTATAATTCACTGGGTGGAGCGGGGAAGGGGATAATTTTCTTTGTTAAATTGGGTGATCAGATCAGGCAGCAGCCTTGTTTTTGTGGTAGCAGTCTGGGCCATGGTAGACACCATCCTCTCATCCACCCCCAGAGATTGTCAGCAGCCTCTGAGAAGATCATTATGATGTTTTTAAAGGAGAAAAAAAAGAGACAAAACATATCTAGTTTTGTTGTAATACTAATTTTTCTTTAGATCTGATTAAAGAATATGAACAAAGATGCATTACTGTTCTTTAATCCTTACTGTAATGCAAATACACAAGGTGCTGCTACCTTATGCCAGAAGCTGACTTGTGCAAGTAGTAAATAAGATCTTAACAGTTGGGAATCATTCCAAGTTTCTGAAGTGACATTCCTTTTTCTACACCAGAAGTGTGTCGAGTTTTTCAACTTGTGTCACCATATAATGTAATCCTCCTATTGTAAAGTGCTCCTCCCAGACATTCACACTGCACTGTGATTTCTTTTTTCCCCCAATGGAGTAGAACAGAAGCTCATCCCTATGCATACAAGCTAAAAAGGATATTTTTTTGCTAAGTTACTCTTGCTTTCAAGATGACAAGCTACCCTTTCATCCTGGATGGAGAAGGGAACTTGTCTTTGGCAGGGTTTGAAAGACTGGAAAACCTAGTCACTAAAATGGGAACTTAACAAAATGTTTTACAGAAGAACCTTGTGTATGCTATGAAAGCTTTTAAAATAATTGTTTTTATAAAACCAGTAGCGCTCAACTCTTGCTTAAACAGATCAGAGCGCTGGATTCATAGCTAGCCTTTAGAGTTTTCTTAATGCCTACACTTTCCACGTGGCTTGATAATAAGACCTCGCTAAAGCAACACAGAAATGACAGAAAAATAATAAGAAAACCACATGAATTGTCTTGAAAAGCCACATGCGCTTAGGCAGAAGAAGACGTGGGACTGTGCACCTTGAAAACTGTGTTGTTCACTAATGTACGTTTTAGCTGTAAGTAAAAACATACACAAACGTCTTTAAGTGCTGATTCTGTTCCGGGTGCTGTCTGTTGTGGCTCCTCCTTTTCAGAGGCAAATACCATTAGTGTAAAAGCCTTTCTCTGAAGGCTATTTTTTGTTGCGTAAATGACCAGCTAAAGAAGTCATTTAAGGCAATCAAAATCCAAAGCCAGCCGCCATCTCCTATTAGTCAGGTCATTTTCAGTGATTTGTGGGGTTCATTAATGCATTTTCTGGCAAAAAGCAATGGGTGAGAAGATGATGTGCAAAATATGATAGAGTAGACATACTGCACAGCCCTGGGTTGAAGGTGCACAGAGAATGTCGGTATCAGGACAAAAATACAGCAGCATCTGTTCTCCTTTGATATGTTAGTTGCTCCGAAGAATGTGGAAGTGGTTACTGCTATTTTGACAAATGCACTTATTTCTCCTTTTGTTGCCTGGTGTGGCACAAGGGGAACACTGGCGCAATAGTGTACGGCAATAATTTATTAGTGGTTTAGGGATGTGGGCCCAGAACAAATTCTAGACAAAAGAAAAACATGTTTGGGTTTTACAGAGCGCCTTGGCTACAGGAACAAAGCTGTGATTGGGTGTGCAAATATTTGGTATTTCAATTGTCCCGGTTGGGGTGACAGCTGACAAATGGTCTGAGTTTGTTTTTAATTATTACCAAAAGGGAAAAAGCCTGTTGTTTTAAAGCCAGCAATTGATGTTGCAGCACAAGGCAAGAAAAGATATTTAACAGTGGAGGATATACTTTCTCAGTGTTATAATATGTTGAAAGCACTATTACTTCCAAATATTTATAGTATTTAGCTAGTTTTGTGATTACACCCAACCAAGGAAAGTGTTTTGTTCACTTGTATTGCATCCAAAGATTGATATTAAAATGCCAGCTACTATTCTTACTTAATACTGACTGGTACCCTTGATGTCAAAGTTATCTTCTGCAGTCACACTGCGAAATGCAGCAGATATGCTGTGACAGATGTTTGGAGACCTATTTGGCACAGAAATTATTTAATATATATCATACTAGCGTACAGAGCACCCACGAGGTATCAGGGCCGATTACAATAGATGTATGAACACATAGAGACTTTACTGCCCTGAAGGGTTCTATGCCTCCTGTGAAGGGAAAAAGAAACCTGTTACCCAAAAGAGGTGGAGTGATTTGTCCAAAAAGCCTCTGGCAGGGTTAGGGACCAGTCCTATTTGTTGCGTCTGTATCCAGTACTTCAACCACTGTGCTATCATTTAAGCAAGATAAGAAACAATATTGTGAAGACCTACTGAAATTAATAGCCCCTATGTAAAAGTTTAAAATTGTGTCCAAATACTTTGCTGAATCTTTTTTTTTTTTTTTTTACTTTTTTGGTTGCAATTGCTGTACAATAGTTGTTTTCTTATGAATATACGTGAATACAAACTGGTCATTTCTTGCAGGAAGCATAACTTGTCAGACTTTGAATAGCCAATAAGTTGCCTTTTAAGTAACAATCATGAACTGCCAAATGAAAATTTGCCCCTTCTGGGGTAGCCAAAATAGATTTTTGTGGTCAGATGAGAGAGTCTGTTCTGTATAAACTTGTCTTCCATTGCAAGGAATAATTGAGGCAAGAACACAAAGTGTGTTTTCCATTTTTGTGAAATCATGAGAATGTGATCTTTCCATTTTGTCAAAAGGGCGACTTTTTTTGTCTTCTAGCTACAAATCTTCAGCCAATTTCCAGTGCAGTATTCGGTACCTCAGAAAGTTTCATCAAGGCTGTATTTGAGGAAGAGAAATAGTTTGAGCTGCTAATATGCTCTTGTCCTTCCAACACTGACTAGCCTGCTTTTGTGGATCCCTAGAAAGGTTATTGATTTACTGCAAGTGTGGCTTTCTCTAGTGAAAGCTGAAGGCTGTTTGCAAACTGCCACCTGAAGCAAGCACATAAGGAGGAAATTTAGATAATTGCATTCTGCTTCCATTGAAGTCCCTGGCAATTTTGAAATGAATTTCAGGAGGAGCAGAATGGGGTCCGGTGACTGGGAGTCACTGCTGCCAGCAGCTGGAATAGCTCTTCAGCTTTATGTTGCATAGATGCTCAGTGACCTGGGAACTGTCCAAAAGATTTGGAAAAATGTTTCTGATAGCAGTTGCCAGTATTAACACCAGTTTTTATAGGCATTCTGACTTTGTAGTACTTGCTGGGCTAGCACATTTAGAGTCATCCACACTACTCGAAGCTGTTCTCTTGAGTTTTCCAGCCAAATTTTGCCGACAGAACAGGCAGTCCCATGAATTTTCTCATACTTTCTGTCTTTTCTGGGAGCCAAAAATTCTACAGATGTTTCAGATAAGCAGTGTCAGCACTTTTGATCCCACATATTTATGGTTGGACAAATAATGGATTTTTTGGTTTGGCCACTGAATTAAGAAACTGGAAGCTTCTTGGTTTTAGTTGACCAGAAAGAATTTTTGTTTTCAGACAAGCTAATATGAAGCAATTTGCTTAGTTTCGGTTTCCTCAGTCCTTTTCTACTGGCTGCAATAAAAATGGGTGAATTTCCAATTGAATTTAAGTTCTAATTGAAAACAGTGTTTTGAAACAAATACTCAAAATATTTTTGTTTCAAAAATTTAGAAAACCTTTAGGCTTTTCTGGTTTCTTTATTTTTCTGGCTAACGCTATCTTTTCACTTGGGCTCTTTGTCAAATCCAGAATTATTTTTTTCCCCTGAAGCAATATATTTTCATAAATTTATTGCTTAGCAGAATATTTTTACCCAGCATTGTTATCAATTTGCAACTCATTCCTGTTGCCTTAGTGTTTAAATACAAAATTTACAGAATGTTGCTTTTAAAGACTATAGCCTCTAGCCTACAGTTTGGAAAAGCTGTTGTGATATGTCAACATCTGGTATGACTAGACTAATACAACTAGAGTCTGTGAGAATGACGGCAGTACAGGTAGCATTCAGGTAACAGTGGTACAGTGTCAGAGGCATAGGAAATGATTTGTGATGGGACAGTTAAAGATACTGGATTAGGTCTAAAATGAGATCCCTTACAGATAAAGGGAGGGCATGGAGAAAGAAATTTATAATCAAGGTTGGACATGGTCTTCCATTATCGGCAAGCTATTCTCCAGTTGTCCAGCCTGAGCTTTCTTGCACTTTCAGCGTATCTGTTAATTGCAATTGTCAGAGACAACATTAGAGCAGAAAAATAAGAGGCTAATTAAAACCAGTAGTTGCTTATTGCTGTATTTCAGCAAGAAGAACAAGGTAGCATATTTGTTGGGAAATTCTGCTTCTCCTTAGAACAGCTTATTTGGCTATCCACACCCAAATGCATTAGTGCAGTTGGAGTTGGGGGCTCAGTGGATTTACCTCATGAACAAAAGAGCTACATTACTCTTTTCTGTCCCTTGTCATCAGAAAGCATCAGCTATTTTAGACTAAATATAGGATTTGAGCTATAAGCTGGTAATAGTGGGGTATGTATTTTGGAAGTTAATGGGATTGTGTGATTTGAAAAAGCTAGGCATCTGGTTATCTTATGATTTTTTTTTTTTTTTTTTTTTTTAGTTAGAATAAACTTTTACAAACCAATTCTGATTACAAATGTCCATACTGTTCAACAGGAGGCAGCTTACAGTGAATGAATTCCAAAGCATAATACTGTGCTGTGACAAATGGGGTGGGAACATCACCTATTTAACAGAGCTGCTCTGGAGATTTCACTTTACAGAAGAAACCCATGTGCTAGAAAACTGTTCTTAGCTTAAGAACTTACAGTAGCTTACATAGCTTGACCACTGTGACAATTGTTTTGGAGGCCTTGCTAGCTGGAAGAAGAAGAAATTATCTCAGATAGGTGTTTCATCAAGTCTTTTGAAAGGATTTTAAGTGTCCAAACTTGGGAACTAGCTCTTGGAGACACTAGGTACATGTTTCTCGTCCTGAGAAAGTGCTCAACTCTATAGATGAGCCAGTCTATAATGGTGGTTGCTGAAGTGTGTTATGCGGTCACAGCCTGAGCTTGGTGGGAATTCTTGAAGTGCTGGAGAAACTTGCATCAAATGGCATTGACGAGTCAACTGGGAGCAATACAGTGGTTTCTAAGGTATTGTCCTGTGGTACGATTGTGCAGAACCACTCTTCTCAAGGATACTTGAGATATGGATGAGGGAGATATGTTGCTTTTCTAATCCTCCTGGTGCACTAGATACTTCAGCTGTAGTGTCCAAGCTGGCCCTGGCTGCTTATCACACTGCTCTGTGTGTATGTACGTGCTGGGAAGCGACATTGGCATCTTCCATGTGAATATATATGAGGGTCAGCTGTGGTCTGGACTCTTCATAGAAACAGCTTAAACTTTAGGGCTAAAACTTTATGTTGTTTGTAGTGTGGCTGAGTGCTGGCTGAGAGTGGGAGAAGAGATTATCCTGTCACCCAGGTAGATGGAGAAGGAGCTAAACTACTATGTCATTTTTGCTCTAGTTTAAAAAACTCTGCTATTAATAGTAAGGGAAGCACGAGATTTTACAACCTCTGTGTAGGTCTGCACGAGGAGACTGTAATGCACCAATCAGTCCTCAGGCAAAGCAGTTTCTTGGGTCTCCGGTTGCACAGTGCAGTGTGAGCAGCTCTGCTGCAGGATGGTCTTCCATGCACTGCACCTCCTCCCCACCTTCCTAGGTGGAAGAAGGGCGTGTCTGATAGCTAATATTTCAAGTGTTTGAAATAATAATCTCCAGGATGGATTGGCAGGGGAGGCCAGCGGTGGGAAGGAAGAGGTAAAGGGAGCAAAGGAAAGAAAACGACTTTGGTTTTAGGATACATTACACTTAAAATTCTGAGACTGCTCCACTGACAGGCCACATAAAGAATTAGATTTACAATTTGAAGTAAGTTCTGTAGTAAAATAATTGGACGGGTAAAGCAATCTCACTCTCACTAAATTGCTTTCCGAGGAGCCTATCCTGAATGGGGCTGTGCAGCTCTTTCTGATATTTAAGCATCCTCAGGTCTCATTGACTTCAGTGGGAATTAAACTCATTGAACTCCTCACTAGGCAATTAGTTCCTTATAGGTCTAATTTTTCTGCTGCAAAGTGGTAGCTGCCTTTACTTTCCGTTAGCAGTCGTACCCTGTGCTCCTCAAGTCCAAGCCTTAGCATGCATGTATCATTTAATGGTTCTTTTGTGAGACATGTACTTAAGCATTTGTGCATATATTCTGTTCCTTACTGCTTTCTGTGGATAAGATCCCTGATAGTTTTGTTACACCGACTGCATCAGGTTAGCAAATAGAACATGCAAAATACTTGATGGAAAATCCTTCCAAAAATAATCCTGTCAAAAGCCCGTAAGACAGTTTTATGTTTTGTTTTGTTTCTTTTAAGTAGGAAGTGTTTGTTTTGCCTTCAAAAAGGGATGGATGCACTTCAAGTTAAGAGGACAACTTCATTAGCATGGAGGATGAATGAGATAATAAATGAGACAATGAAAGTGAGATTTTTCTACCTTTCCTTTCCATGAGAGAAGACCTACTGAAATGCAGTATATTTACAGTCCTCAAATTACCGAAGCTCTAAATGTTTTTCTTCTATGGTCTCCATTTGTGCTACTGCACATTTTGGGATGATGGATTGTGGAGCACTAGGTGTTGAGATGAAGAGAATCAATAGTGTGATACAAAAGATGAAATAACTCTGATGGAACATCAATAAAGGCTAAAAGTTGCCATAGGGGTTTGAATCTTAAAGAAGAGCTTGAGAAAGTATATTAAGAAGAATTCGCTTCTCCCCTTGCACTCATAGTGTCTTTATTCCACGGGCAGAAGTCACGTGAGGGTTCTTGTCAAGCACAGGGGTGGAGGAATTTTTTCTTTTCTGTATGTATACGGTGCCCAGCACAATGCCTCCTGGGCACAATGTCTTCCGAATATTGTCACGGTGTTGTTGCTATCTCAGCCTACAGCTGGCGTGAATAAAAATAAAAGAGTAGAGCTCTTAGTAGCTTCATGTGCTGTTAAAGGGTTCATCACATGCAAACTGTAGGAGAAGTAGGAGAGTGTTTATGATGCCAAAGTTATTCACTGTTTAAGAGGAAGTGTCTTGCAGGTCTGTTCACTAGTGTGTATAACCAGGAGTGTTCCCAACCAAGAGTCTTCCCATTTGACTCCACCGCTGGCAAATTGTGCAAGAACAATTATAAGGCCCAGGTTTTGCCCTAGTGTTAGCACTGCGCAGTACTGCATTTAGCGATTTGTTAGGATGCAGTTTGGAATATTTGGTCTGACGCAGAGAGGATTGTTTGCTGAGTAGCATACTTTTCAGGGTGAAGAAGGCTGTCTCATGCAAAATAGCTACCATCTCTACCCAAGCAGAACTCCAGTGGTTTTTGGTTGTTTTGTTTTTTGTTTTTTGTTTTTTTTTTTCCTTGAGTATGGACTAAATGAGGTTAGTCTGATGTAATTCCGAGCTATAAAACAAGAAAATTGAGGAATCCTTGAGTCATTTGCTAGGCAGACAGAAACCCAGGTGGGTGATGGTATAGGGATGTATTTGATTACTTCTGTTTCTAAATGATGTATGCATTGCAGATACAGAGCAGAATTGTGTTTTCTTTGATAGCTTTCATTAGGATCCTTACACAGGAGGCACACCTGGAGCTCCACATTAGATTTTATGGATTCTATGGAACAAGGTGTTATTGAATGCGACTGACGGTATCACAGTATGCCTCTTCAATGTTTATCAGAACTACTTTCACAACTTTTTCTCATTTTTTGCTTGCAGCAATATGCAAAAAAAACAGAATTCTGATTGCACATTGCATTCTGAAACGATATTCATGCTTTCATGTGCATAATTCATACTGATGTCACGCTCTGGACTTTAATTAGAATTCTGACTCTATCACTCTCAGAGTTTAAAAAACAAACACTAAATAAACCACATAGCTTTGTCACAATGATAAACCAAAATCAGAGAGGCAGATTAAGTTAGAACCATAAACACTCCTCCTCTGAATTCAATATACATCTTGAAACAATGGTAATTTAGACATGTACCACTAAACAAATATGGGAAAGCTAGGCTTTTAGTGTTGACAACCTTAGCTGTTTCTATCTAAGCAAACTGTATGGGACTTGCCTACTAAAATGTGCCATGTGAAAATAAAGCTATTAAGGCAAGGTTGGCATCATCATTTTTCTTTTGCAGATCAGGTGGTAGTTTCTGGCAGTAACTTTTAGAGCTGAAATAAATTAATGCAGAAACCAAGGTTAGGTCATACACCTATTTGCTTAGTTCAAAGTCAAACCATCACGAAAGAAAAGGAATGCACTGTTCTGAAATACATTAGTGTGATTAGAAATATATTAAAATGCAACACATTTTTAAAAATAGTGCTTCTGTCAAAATACTTATTTATGTTGAATTCTGTCTTCCAAGGAATAGAGTACTTAATCCAGCAATACATTTAAATTTATGACTGATTTCAAGCATGAAAACACAGAACTACTCACATGCTTAAAGTTAAGCACAAGATTAATTGGACAAGGTTAATAGCCCTGCTGGGATGAGATCAAGTGTTCAGCTATAAGGACCTGACTCTGCCAATCTTACTCATGGTTTTTTTTCTGCAGTGAGACACCTAAGAGATTTCATCCCATTCAACACGAGAGTGGTGTAGCCAAATGCTACTTACGCCTTAATCTAAGAGATGAAATCTTAAGCTCCAGGATCAGGCCTTCTCCCTTAATGTTGCATCACACTGACTTCTTTGGCAGCTTAAGTTTCACAAGGGTTCAATGGAGAGCATCCTCTAGGGAGAGCTACTTGGCAGATGTGGAGAAGGGCCATCAAGGGCGAGTAGTCAGGCTTAGCCTACTTAGCACAAGGAGAGAAACCCTGACTTTTAGAAGCTGCAGTTGATATTCTTCCTGAGTTCAAACCTTTGATCTAAATCAGGAAGACTAGGGACCTTAAGCCAAGCTTTCCCATGTCGCAGATGAATGCCCCAAGCAGCAGGCTTTTTAGATCTTCCTCTGATTCTGCCAGGAGTCCCAGAACTGGAGCATCTCAGTGCACGGTCTGCCTCTAAACCTGCAGGTCTGAGCTTTAATGTTTCTTGGGGCAGGCAGTGGGAAGGCAGGCAAGGGGTGCAAAACTCAGACACTTCAAAAAAACTTCGTAAGTTACAAAATACAGTTCCTGCCCAAATCGGCTGTATTTCTGAGTGTGACATCAACGCTTTTTTGTCTCTGCTTTCAGGTTGCTCCTACAATTAAAGAAAGGATGATGAAGAAGGGCAGCATGATGCTTGGGTACCAGCCTCACCATGGCAAAGTCAACTTCTTCCGCCAGGTGGTGATCAGCCCACAAGTTAGTCGAGAGGACATGGACTTCTTGCTGGATGAAATTGAACTGCTTGCTAAGGACTTGTAGCTGTAGCTCCACAGCACCAGGCGCTGCTCACATGTGATATTTATGGAGAGAGAATGGCAGCAACATTCTGGTGCTATTTTGTGAAAGGTAGTAAAAAGCTTGACATATAGTTTGGAAACTGTCATTTTACAGAGTGATGTTGAGAGCTTTGCAGGTAGAACACCCCTTCACAGGAAAGTGTTTGTTGATGGGGGCTGAGGGTGGCCGGGGGCAGGTCGGTGCTTGCAGCACCACTGCCGCCATTCTGGGAAGTGTTTCTTTGAGAAGGGAGCACTTCTGAAAATGGTGTCTATGTCCCAGGGAGGGCAGCTATTGACAGGGTGCCTGTGCGCAGTGTAGCTCAAATGGGTCACTTACATATGCAGGCAATACTCCTCTGAAGTTACTGTTAGGAGTGGATTTAGCTCAATGAGCTTTAAAATGCTAGTCAATACTCTGTCTATTCTGTCAATATTTTAGTTTGGTATGTGTTTAAGAGTAGAGGCCTGGTTGGTAATTACACTGATAAGATTGAACATCATGGACTTATATGAAGCGTTCTTCAAGGCCCCTAACCAGGTGGATTGCCCAGGTTTTCTGCCATGAGCACAGTGAACATGGGTTTGGGCAGTCGCCATCTTGGGAGGCTTGCAGGACCCGCCTGCACAAAGCCCCAAGCAACCAATATTGACCCTGCTTTGAGCAGGTGGAGCTAGATGACCTACTATGGTCCCTTCCAACCTAACTGATTTTGTGATTCTATGAAATACAATGATTGGGCCCAGTCAGTGTTGGCCAATGCTGCCCACCCAAAATATCACCACCGCTTTAGTAGAGCTGAGAATATTGGAATAGCACTTAGAGCTTCTTACCTCTTTGTTAAATGGAGTTACCTGTCATTTCTGAACTGCTGTTCACCTTCCTCTGTTTTTAAAGCGTAAAGATTTTTTTACCAGCTTTTAGATGCACTTTAAAATTATAACAGAGAAAAAAAAAAATATTTACCTGAAAGATATCTATTTTTTATGCATGGTGACTATACATTAAGAGTATAGCAAAATTACATATTTGTCATTGTCTGTCTGTATTTTACAGATTTGAGATGACTCAGTCTTATGTTATCAGCATATAATTTGTATTTTGGCCCTGAGGTTAAGGTGGTGGTGATCAGTGAAAGCCTGCCTGTGATTTTAGGATATGAACAGTCTGAGTATTTTTGTTCAATCTTAAATTGCAAAATTAAATTCTAAACTTTATGTTTGTGTTAAGAATTACAGTTTACGTTTGATCTGTTTTTATTCTATAAAATGATCCATTTTATAAAGATAGAAATTTTTTTCTTGGGGTGAAGTTCTTGCAGCAAACTAATGGAAATAACCATGTCTTTCACCTTGTAATCAATGCCTATTTAACTTTAATGTTTTGATATTTGTTCCTTAACCTGTATTTGAGGTGGCACTGACCAATATGAACCTTTCTGCTGTCATGTTTTCTG